>NW_028185038.1:6108686-6200303 GCF_003343005.1 Rhea americana | reverse complement strand
GCTCAACTCCTAAAATGGGTGGCAATAATACACACATAAAAGAACACTGATCCACTTCTTCATACAGAAATGCTGCTCACATAAAGCCATCAACAGCTTTCAGCTTTTCCACTTTCTTCTCCCAGCAAAGTAACATTTAAAATACAACATCCCACTCAGAAGAACAACTCTGCATACAGTCTGTACATTGGCCTCAGCTGTTTTAATGGAGATCGTTTAAACTGAATCTTCCAGTAAATTAGCCCGAGGAAGCCAGCCTGCGCGTAAGAAWGTGCTCTTATACATGAGAAGGGGGAAGCCGAGAGAGAAGACCGAAGCAGGATCTGCGTTAGTAAAGGCGGCAGCCGCGGAGGCCGCGCAGCACCGCCTCCACGCCCGAGCGGAGCAGGCAGGCGCCCGCCGGAGACTTTCCCTTGCCGTGGGTAAAGCCTTGCGCAGAGAGGGGGCGGAATGGAAAGCTTCCCCAAGAGCAGCTACACCCTGGAGATGGGTGGAGAGAAAGGAGAGAAGCGAGAACCTTCCTCAGCAACAGCTACACCCTCGTGCATAAGGTTAACGGGGGGAGGGAAGAGGGAATCAACGCGGCAACGACCGTATTGTGCGGCAGGGGGGAGGGGAARGGAAGCACGGACTCTCCCGGGCGGCAGCCGCCGCCTCAGCCAGCTTGGGCTGCAGCCAAACCCCGCAAGAATGCAACGCGGTCACATGACCTCCGGCGGACGTGCAACTCCCTTCCCTCTCCAGGGAGACCCTGCGCCATCTTGCACTGACGCAGTTACAAATGCAGGCGCAAAGTTGCTCCTCTCTCGCTCTTCCCTCGCTCCTCTCCTCACAGCCCCAGCATTATTTGGGAAGGGGAAGCCACGGCCCTCTCCCGCTTTCCTTTTCACGAGGTCTTCARGGATGCCCTGCCCGTGAAGTCCTCCCTCGCGCGGGGATCATGGCGCCCGTTTTCTCCCTTTGCACCAGCCTCCCCCTACAGCTCCCCAACCCTGCCCAGCTGCGGCTGCCCCTGCTGCAGGATGATGTCAGCGCCAGCCAATCAGAGCGCGCCGGGGCAGCCCAGCCAGCCCGCCTATTGGCTTCCGCAAAGCTCCCTCCCCCCTCCTGACTCAGTCCCCGCCGCGGTTCGCTGCGGAGACGCGGCCAAAGCAGAAGTGGGGGGAGGGGAATAGGAGGGGAAGGGAAAAAAACCCTACACAAAAAACCGACAACCAAACCCACCAAGACGCCAGCCGCCATTTCGCGCAACAACAGGCAGAACCCGAGCGAGCAGCCCCAGCCAAGCGCCCTAAGGAGAGAGAGAAAGAGAGAAACAGAGACACACGCATAGAAGAGTTAGACAGGAAAAAATACCCATAGACTCCGCCATGATCACAAGACGTTTAATCACCCCCCTCCTCCCTCAGACTCAATGCCCCATTACAGCCGCCTCCTCTGCGTCCAACCAGCTAGCAGATCCCTTCACCTCGGCTCCCTCCTGCCGCAGCAGTAGCTGTTTAGAGCCCCAAACTCTCTCTGCCCAAGGTGTGGGGGGAGGCTAGTCTATGGCGCTGCTGCTAACTGCTTCTCCAGTCACCCGATTGTGGCGGCTCCATCGAGGCAGGGTAAGAGCTGCCAGCCCAGCTTTTATCTGGTGCCCCGAGTTTGCGCACTGAAACAGGCTCGCTCAGCCCCTGGTGGGCGTCGAATGAAACCCCAGCCGCCGCCTCCCCTCCCTCAATCAGCCGTATCGCTGGAGGGGCTGAAGCCGGGCAGGGAATGCAGGGCGGTGTGCGGGCAGAGCCGGAGCGGGGAGGGGATACGGGGTAAGGCACGGCAGCTCCCTGCAAACAGGAGAGGCTGCGTCTGTCCCGAAAGGTGGAATGAGCCTCTCGCTTTGCCAGCTCTCAGTGGTCCAGATAAAAGCAGTCCGTACCTGCTAGGTGCCATTCCCTAGAGGGGAAACTAGAGTCATTCACTGCTCCTCTCGTTCCCTGGAGAAACGAAACGCCTTCAGCGAGCGTTGTTTCACGCCAGCACTCGCTTTAAGGAAAAAAAAAAAAAAAAAAAAACTCTTTCCCTGTTTCCCACTTGCCTGCTATGAGCCTTATACGCTCCGGGGAAGATTTTCAGCCTGAAGCGTCTATTGACAGAAGAGATTCACTCAGCCCCTCCATGTCGCCCTGAACAGGATCAGTCAAACCTCTCGCTCCCTCCCCTTTTTCGTTCGCCCCCTCCTTCCCCGCCCCTGAAATTAGTTCCTCCGAATGTGGGATCCAGGGAGTCTGTCCGGCTGTCCGTATGCTTTTTGTCGCGAAAATTTACTCCTCGGGTTGAGAGAAAGGATGGACGTGAGGAGGAAGCCGGGCAAAGGCGGGGGGGGGGAAGCAGGAGGAGAGGACAGACGTGCAGCGCAGCTGCCCCAGAGGATGCAGTTCTGAGTCAGACATCCTCGCGCTCGGGCTCCCACGAGAGCACCGGGGACGGAGCCCCYGCCCCTCCCGCGCAGCCCGCGCCTCGAGAGCTGCGGGTCGCCCCCAGCAGCAGCCCAGGCAGCACCCGCCCCACTCCCCCGCACACCTCCACGCCGTCCCCCCTGCCCAGCCACTGCTGCAGCCCGGGGTCTCGGGACCCAAGGCGTTTACTCTAACAAGCGAAGAGCTTTTGTAAAATGGACACTGGGGGCTCGGCGGGCGCASACTGCGCTCCAGCCCACAAGCAAAATGGCGGCTGTTTGGCTTCGCCTTGGTAACCCTGCCCCTGCCAGGCGGGGCGGGGAGCCCCGTGCAGGGGGAGGGAGGGGAGAGTGGACGCCATTTTCCCAGAGAGAGGCAGTGACATAGAAGGGAGCGTAGGAGGCTGGAAGGAGGGAGACACGGGAGCAGCGGCGGCAGCGGGGTTTGTACGCAGGTCCCAAGGCAAAGGCGCTTCTTAGCTGGTCCCTGTAGGGTTTTGTGCATCGAGCTCGTTTTGGGGGGAGGGGGGGTCTCCTCTTTCCGTTTTCTTTCTTCTGGCAGAGTCTGCTGAGGGTTGAGTCCCGCCTAGGGTAGGGGTATTCGCAGTGGGGCTGTTGCATTGTTTTGGTTGGGGTAGAAAAGGGGCTCAGCTGAGGGGTCCTGCTGCCTGGCCTGTGACCATTACAGGTGAGTCCTCGGTTATTACTAAGGTATTCTGCTGTGGGTGCTTTGGGGAAGGGGGTGTCAAAGAGGGACTGAAATGTGATGGGGAACATTTTGTTATCGTCTTTTAGAGAATGACTCCTTTCCCCCGAAATGTATTTAAATTCTGTTTAAGTTGCCTTGATTTTTCTTTCTCATTTTGTAGGGTTTGATTAAAAAATGGCAGGGTGTCGCTATATCTTGTGAATATGGCGGGTTACTGTAACTAGAGGAGCTGAGGAGAATTTTTTGGCAGTTATGCCAGATTTGTGTATTGTGCTTGGAAAAAAGAGCCAGAAGAAGCTATTATGTGACAATATACCTTTCCTTGGACTCGAGGTTTTAAGAACAGGTTTGCGTGTTATTGGGACTGCGTATTGAGTTTTGTGAAGCTTTGGGAAATCCATTCTGTTCCTTCATCCTGTATATATTTGCTTTGTGGTACTAAAATGGCTCATTATAGGCCTAATCTCTCTGCTTTCCACACCCCCGCCTCCTTTCCTCCCTGTCTGCTAATATCTCTGCTTCGTAGTGTAACCTGGACAAACGGCAAACAGTCTAAAAGTGTTTCTGTGCCATTTTTTTTAAGAGGATCATTCTTCCCACCCCCCTGTCTTGAGATTGTAAGTAGTTATATTAGTGCATCCCTTGTTTTAGTTTCTACAGCTGGCATTTGTGTTGCTTGGGTGGCATATCTTCATCTTTTCCTAAAAAAAAAAAAAAAGAAATGTGGAGCAGACTCTATTGCAGCAGACATAGGGAAGGAGAAACAAACGGTTCACTGTGTAGTACTAAATAGGGTAGAGAAACATAATATAGCTTGATTATAAAGGTCCTGTATTCCCCCATACTCAGCCATTAAGGAATATGCGGTGGCTAAAAGCACTGAGGTCTCTAACATGTAGTATATTTCATTTTATTAAAGGCAGAACTTTAGTACTTCATCTGGATTTAATGTTTTAGTCTGTTTATTTACGTTATTTTAGAGGAATTAATAATGAAACGTTTTTGTTATTCAGGGCTCAGATCAGAGAAAAAAAAAGATATATCTCTGGCTGTACTTATAATACACAGTTATTTGGTTTTAAACACCATACTTCTAAAGTTACTTTTTAAAAAATGTGGAGCAAATTTTTTAATTTCCCTCTTTTGTCCTTTAGAGATTCTAAAAATGGCGGCCTCAGGCTGATGTTGTGGTAATCTAATCAGCTCGGGTCCTCCACACCCCATGCAGTGCGTTTGTCTGCAGCATATTACAGTCTTATTATGTTTAAATGAAAAGACTCTTYCCTTCAAATAACATACAAAACATCTCTTGACTTTACTCTGATTTAAAAATGCTGTGTTCCAGCTGATTAATTTTATTGGTTATGTGTGTGAAAGGCAAGTGAACGAGACCACTCTCGTCGGGGAAAAGGGGGGGGTGGAAAGAGGCAACAGACTCGAGCAGCTTCTTTGAGGGGTGTGTATAGGTTTCTGTAAGGTGATATGTATGTCAGTTTAATAATTTGGAAAACCTGTGTTTGTGATAAGTAGGTTCTTCTTTATGCAAGTCCATGCTATTATTAATATAAAAATAGTAATATTTACCAAAGTAAGGAGAGGATTAAGATCATAAAACAGCCAACTAAATTCTTTGTGGAATCTCATTTGTGAATGTCATGTTCGTCTTCCAGGAAATACCTTTGCTGGATATCACGTAGTAATTCCATATATTCATAGTTTGGGAATACTAGAAGAACTTAATACTTAAGGAAATAATTCAGGCAAGATTATAACCTGTTACTTAATATTAAGGTAAAGAATTTCTTCTGCCACAATATAATCCTGATATTAGACTTTTTTCTTGAATTAATGTTGTATATCACAATATAAACTATATATGTGGTAACACAAATACTGAGTAAAAGTGCAATTCCTCATCTATAATTCTCTTCCTAAATGAAATATGAACCTTTTAGTATCACCACTATAAATATGTTTGGGTGGGGGTAGGGAGGTCACAAGGATTTATTATTTGATAGTTGGTGTAGTGTGCTCTGACAGAAGCTGCAAACACTATAAACTGTATGTTTAAACAAAAAAAGAAAAGAAATTAATATTTCTTTTTCTTTCCCCTTCCCTCTCTGTCTCACTGTCTCTTTCTTTTTTGTTTTCTTTTTCCTTTTTTTTTAAAGCCTGTCTTTAATCTCGTCCTTGGTTTAATGAGGTATAAATTTCTGTTCTAGTATAGCTTTGGAACCTTCTGGATTTAAACAATCAAAAGTGAAGTACTGAAATGGCAAATCTGTCTTCAATTCCCAGAGAACTTTAATTTAGATGCCTTTCATGTGTTTGAAAGTATTGATGTGTGGTTTAAGGTATACCTGAAGTTGAACAACAAGATAGTAAGACTTTTAGAGAGAATGTGGTTAATGCGTGCATTTCATGTGTTTTGAGGCCAAAGGCTGAGTGATTTCAACCACCAAGTGATGCATTAATGGTCTGGTAATGCATGCTCCCATCATACCTTCCTTATAGGAATTTCACTTTTGAATAAGCCATGTCTTACTGTGTATTTATTTAAAAGCAGATAAATGAGTTTCTAAAGGGTGGACATACGGGCTGTTTTAGAAACCTTTTTGCATTTCCTTCCACCTCTCTAGCTTTAAAGCGCCTGTTCTGGTGAATGAGTTTTTTTACCGTTACAACTTCGAGGGCTACATGGCCCCTGTTAATGTCTGCCTCCATGGCCTCAGTCATGTTCTCAGGCAGGCTTCTGATTAAAGATTAAGCTCAAAAGAAACAATTTTGTACACTTACCGAAAGTGTTCTCAAAAACAGGAAATTGATGTACATACTAAAATTTTCTGCCTCATAGGTTGCAAATTTTATGCACTATGACCCTTTTGGGAATTGGGAGATCTTCCAGAGATTTCCTGTATGAGTTTGAGTGAGTCAAATTATCCTTTGTGACTCAGTTTCTCCATTTGTAAAGTAGATCACAGATCTGTTTTAAGGAGACAATATTACTAGGGAAATACTAGCCTTATTTTTTTAAAACACTGAACTACTTTGGTCTCAATTGTTGCAGTAGGGTCTGTTCATGAAGATGAAATAATCTTTTCCCCAAACCAGCCCTCCTCCAACAACCTACTCACAAAACTACTTAGAAGAGATAAGGCTTGAAATCGCAATTTCTTTTTTTAAAAAATACTTCCATTTTACAAACATTGTTACAAATGCCATTTTCTAAATATTATAATAATCTGGACTTTAGTCCTAAAAACATTTATGTATCTTTAGCTGTTCAGATCTACAGGAAAAATCTGCTTAACTGTCATAGCTGAATGCATTTGGGGAATTTTTTTGGCCATCTGGGAAACTTCAGAGGAAAAATAATACTAGCTTCCCCTCCTACCCCCCCGCCAACTGTAAGGAAAACTTCTCCTACCAAGATTTGGACTACTGTTAGGGGTTGTATTACTTCATATCTGTAGTTCAGTTTCGGTACCTACAACTGAGTTAATATTCTGTTGGAAAGCGATGGAAATACAGAACTTGGTGTCAGATTGAAGGTTTTAGCATATCTCTAGGCCTGTTCTCAGTATGATTTAAACAGAGTCTTAATATTACATCTGTAGTAATAGGAACTTTGGTATGCCTATTTCTGGGACTTAGTTAAGTAGTAGTGTAAGTAATTTTAGAATTGTGCCATTGTTCTTAATAGACTAGTGTAAATGAAGGCTTAATTAAAATATTTTACTGTTGCCATGAAACATTCTGGCAAAATGGAATGAGGGCTAGATCACTAAAGATGTAAAATAGACTCTCTCCAGAAGTCTGAATTGGCTTTTAAGAAAGTTAATCTGTTTTATTCATCTGTCACAGATACAAATGTGTATTTGTGAATCTCTCAAAAGCAAATTTTGTTGGTCTATGTTTTTGAAACAGGTATTGTTTTTAAATATTTCAATCATACAAATAATAGTTTTGCCTCATTGATGAAAATGAAACTTACTCTTTTGTGTAGAGCTGCCTAACTTGTTTCAGCATCTGTAGAATATGTATTAAGGAGGGAAAAAAGAAGGATTTTTATATATTTTTATATATTACAGAGCATTCAAAAGAATGCTTATGGTATTAAGCTATTGAATAGTGTAACATGAATGTTTCTAATTACATGAATGTTCGCGTACTTTTGTGTTCTTGTTCTTACTAACCAAAAATCTTACCCACAGAAGCTAAGCTAATCTCTTTCAGGATCCATAATTCTGCTCATGACCTTCATTTTGCAAAAAATGCTGCTATAATCACTTTCAAAGACTAAACTATTGTTACTTTTGAGGCATAACAAACAAGTTTACTTAAATAAAGATTGTCAGGGTTTCATATACTTTTTAGTAGGTACTGAGATTATTTTTCTTTCCTTTAACAGCAGATCAACATAAAAGATTTGTAAATGAAAGTGGAGATAACTTAAGCTCTGCAGCTTGTTACATCTTAATAACTGAGGTTATCTGTAAACCTTTGAAGATAATTTTGTGTGAAGTATTTCTTTAACATGTCTGACAGCTACTTTTAATTGTTTATTTTTTAAATTAAAATATTTAGTAAGAACTGTGCTAAATCACAGTGCCTACTAAAGTTGTGTGTTTCAGAAGCACAAGTGAAGAATAGGTTGAAGTAGCACAAAAGCGACATCCTGTGCAAGTAAAACTTCTGTTAATGTTTTGTATGTTTTATTGAAAGAGCTATCTTCCTTTCACGTGAGACTTCATATGCTGTTCAGATTGAGATGCACTGTTGTAAAACTTAAAAGCCTTGTAAGAGACCAGAAGTTTTGCAAATTAGGCTTGATATGTGAATGCCAAAGTAGTATTTAAGATTATAGTTTTAAAATTTACTTCTAAGTATTTTCAAAAGATGCAAATATTAAAATGTCAAAGCACAAGTTCAGCTTTAGGAAAGCCTCTTTTTTTGCTTTTTTTTTCTTTCCTCCCCTTTTCCTCATGCATAGTAATGTTTTGTGTCTTTCTTTGTGCCCTCATAGAATGTACATTATCAGTCACTTTTACATTGTTATCCAAATAATAAATTGCCTTCAAGTTCAAGGAAAAGATATGAGTAGGTTTTAATGATGCTTATATATTTATATTGCAACTTAAAACATAGGAGCTATAATCTGTTGAGCATTGTTGTTTATTCATGTCTTTCACAAATAGAATACTATTTTCATCGTTTTATGTATTGTCTACACTTAAACAAATTTAAATATATACAGAATGATAACTTTGCATCTTTAAACCTGAGGAGCTCAGAATATTACTCTTTAAATCTTCCAAATATTGACAAAATTTAAATCTGACTATTTTTAGAAATACTCATCTTTCACAGTGTGTGATGCTCTTATTTTGCCTAGAGGAGACAAAATCATCTAACTCCTGATTTGTATGGTTGTAACAGGACTGTGTTTAAAACTGTATCACAAGACAGCTAATATTCAAAGTCTAGACAGTTAATCCCATCTTAACTGTTGGTTTAAAGAAACTTTTCCAGTGAGAAATGTTTTTAGTATGTACTACTTAAACTGAAGGTGAAGGCCTGAGAATTACAGCACCTCATTTAAAATGTTTTGGGGAGGGTACAGAGATCACACTTTCATTTGGTGTGTGAAGGTATGGTTTTAGAACTGGGAAAGAAACATGAAGAAAATAAACCTATTTTCTTCATGTTTCTTTCCCAGTTCTAAAACCATACCTTCACACACCAAATGAAAGTTTAAGAACTTTAATTAAAAAAAAATAATAATTACCTTATTGGTTATGAGGATAAGGTTCTGCCCTCAGATGTTTTACTTAGTAACATAGCTGATTCCAGTTTTCAGTTTAAGGTAGGAACACTTGATGGAAATACTAACTCTTTAATTATGCAGTTTTTAATCAATGATAGTAACGGTCTTAAAAATCATTCTTTAATGTCCCTTACTTCCTACTTTCTAATCACTAACTACTACTGTTTAGAAGTAATAAGGACAAATTCTGCATGTTTTTTTCCTCTGTTTGGCAGTAGTGTTCGAAGTTAAGTTTTGTTTTGTGCTTGCATTGCTAGCATTGTGCTCGCATTGTATTTACTCTGCTGGGATGACGTATTTCATATCTTCATTGTTAAAATTAAATTATACCTAAAGCTACTTTGAAAACAGAAGAAGTTATAAATATTAACAGTGTCTAAATTTATTAAGAAAAATCAGTCTATTTTTGCATGAAAGTTGCAACTGAAAATAAATACATTTACATTGAAAGTAGGAAATATGAAATATCTTTGTTTTTAAATATATGTCCTGTGACTGTGCTGTCATTAAACATAACACAGTCCCCTCCATCCGCTCCCTTCTCCTCTCTTACCCTCTTCTTAGAAGACATCTTCTAACAACTGGAAAGAGTGAAGATTTCAATTTGAAAGATTGCAGCTTTCTCCTTTCCTGTGTTTAGATTCAAGCACACAAGTTTAACAATTAAGCGAATGTCTATGAACTTGCAAGAGTAAAAGTGGAAGCACTGTTGTGCTATTCATGCAAGCCAAATGCCACTGATAAGACAGGGGAACTATATTTTTTGGAAACTACCTAAGTAACAGCATATCAAAATAGAAATTATTTTATCCAGAAGATCGAACTTTGAGTGAATCTAAACAATTTACTACTTGTGTGGTAGATATCTCGTAATTACAGTAGTCTTCTATGTCTCATTATGCAGCATAGATAAGTCCCTTAAATTGTTTTACTTGATCTCAAGAAAGCAGTGAAACATTTGGTTTATTGAAACACATAACTATTAAATGTGTGTATTTGTAACTGCTTATTTCCTAGAAAAGGGCCGCTTCCTCCTTTAAAAGAATACCAGATTTTAAAATCGGGACCTTTCAGCAACTGAATCACCATTAAATTGTTAAATTTAATAAAAAAAATTTACTCAGCTCTTTCAGTTGTAGACACAGCTTACTATGCATTCTTATGGGATGTTGAGTTTATATACTTGTAGAAGTGCTTATTATTCCTAAAAAACACTTCAAAATATAAATGTTATGGAAACAGGTGTAAATAACATTCTCTTAGAGAATATTGAGCAAGTCATGTACACAAAATAACTTGATTAAACTTACAGGCATTTGCCACCTCACATTAGATAAAGTGAAACAACTGATGAGAAGAATGACTTAAAAGCAAGATCTATTTGCCAGGCAACTAGTTAGTTAATTAGTTTTTTCTTAACAGTTGAGTTCCTATTTAAAGCAATTTTACATCTTGACAGTGATGTAACACATTAATATCAGATAGTATTAACAAGTAGAATCTTAAATTTTACAAATCGTACGGCAATATTGCCATCAAAAAGTCATCTTTTGTTTTCTCTCGTGCTCCTTCATGTACTGTGCTCTTGTATTTTACGATTCCCTGATTCTCACCTTATATAATTTTGTTAATAGTGGTATTGATAGGTCTTTGATCTGTGTGTGGTTTATTTTTAAGAAGCATGGCAGAAATTTCTTCCCCCTACTTTTTAGGTTATTAGTGATCCTAGCTAATGGCGTCAAGAGAGTGGCAGTTAGTTTCTGCTTTTTTTTTTGTTGTTGTTGTTGGTTTCTGTGAATATCAAAACTAAAGTCAGAAAGCACCAAATTTTTTGTATTTCTCTCTGCAATAAACTAATTCTAACTCATTCTGTAGCTGTGTTTACCTTTTATTTCCCCTCTACCACTTACTCTTTTTCTCTTCCTAGTCCCATATTTTGTCTCACTTCCACTGAGAGAAGGAAAGGAGTGAAGAGAGAGAAGAGGTAAGGGGAAATCTTTCCTATGTTTAATGGCCTGTCGTAAATATCTAAGGGGGAGAGATGACTTTCCATCACTACTTCAAGAGTACACAAGAAGAGCAGTCTTGGACCGGATGGAGAGGGAGGGAGCCTATGGCTGGTAGAAACTAGTTCTCCTGTATGGCAGAATCTTGTTAGTTGATTAACTGATGCCAGGTTCATACTGTTACGGACAGCTTTCTTTCCTCTAAGTAGAGTTGGTGCAATGTGCACAGTGAGCAGGGTGTACTGAAGACTGTATAGCTGGATAATGGAAACTATCACTACTTTTAGCGTATAAATCTTGAATACAATGGAGGGGGTGGATTTCTTCTTCCTTGTTGTGGATCTCAAACTTGGTGTGCCAGTTCACAAAGTGTGACCGTCTTACCAAACGTGACGGAAGTCATGATGCATGTAGAGTTCTATATTTAATAGGGCAAAATTATTGTAAGAATGCTAATCAACTCTTCTTCAGCTTACTACTACTATCTCTGTATTGGGAGTGGATTAAGTGGAAAGTAGGAAGAGGAGGGTAATCCTGCAGTTGTTTGACTGTTGTAGCCTTGTTTCTTAAATTGGGCTAGTGATCACTGTTTCATAGAATCAGTAAGGTTGGAAGGGACCTCTGGAGATCATCTAGTCCAACCTCTCTGCTCAGCAGGGTCACCTAGAGCATGTTAGACAGGGTTGCGTCCAGGCGGGCCTTGAAGATCTCCAGAGAAGGAGACTCCACAACCTCCCTGGGCAACCTGTGCCAGKGCTCCGTCACTCTCACAGGGAAGAAATTCGCCCTCATGCTCAGGCGGAACTTTCTGTGCTTCAATTTCTGCCCATTGCGTCTTGTCCTGTCACAGTTCAACTAGTAACTTTAAAACAAAATTCAGTAGTTAGGAAATTAGTATCCTTAAGACCTCTGTTCAAGTTTAATGAAAATCTGTGAGGAAGTGAAAAAGGACAACTGTTAGTAATGTCTTGGGAGAGGCAGGAAGAAGCAGCATGGTGATCTTAGCCGGTAACTGTTCTCTGTGTGAGCCGCTGGCATTCGTGTAGCTCTGTAACAGCCATAGTTGATACTTTCTGGCTGGTTGGCAGGGCATGTGGAGAAGGAGCTGAGGTTGACTGGACTACTGAAGATAATGTAGGTGATTGTGAAGGGCATAGGAGGGAATTGGGAGTGTTGTGTGTGAGGCCAAGACCTGTTAATACTGTGGCAAGGAAGGTGGGGAGGAGAATATTGCTGTGAGAGGGATGTAGAGAACAGAGTCCGTGAATGCTTGGGCAGAAACTACGAATTTGTAGGAAATAAAGACTTCTTGTGGAACAAATTTTCTTCTATGTGATGTAGAGGAGTTAGTGGGTCCTAATTTGTATATGGAATTTGAGTGTGCCTATTCTATATTCTTATTTTTATCTTCTTTTTATGTCAGCACAAACTTGAAATTGATTGCTAATTAGTCGGTTAGGTTACCATAGAGAGCAGCAAGCAACCAGGAGAGGTCTGAATTTAGACTCCTAGTAGTTTCTAAGCCTGCATGCTTTATGCTGCAACTGAAGTATCATAACATTTAGGAATTGGATATTCCTCCTAGTCTCTTAAAATCTCTACTATGGTGAAGAGTGTTGGGGAAAACAGAAAAAGAATTTCCTTGTGGGTAAGATTGGTCATTTATTCATATTTACTCATGTATTCAGCTTCTAGGTCTGATCAGAGATATGTTACCTCCTTACACACAACTGATAATAAATATTCTGATTACTTTGACACATAAATGTGCACACATTTAGATAGTATTCAAATAGTGATGTAAATATATAGAGTATTATATTAGAATGTCAGTTTATCTCACTGGTGTTTTCCAAATAATGCAACTGTAGTATAGGGACAACTTGAGTGCTCAGAACATGACTAGAAAGCTGAAGTTTAGCAAAACCTGCAGTTGCTTTAATAAAGTTTTTGTTGTTTTTTGGTTTTCTCCCTTCCCCCTTCTCCTGCCCCATTTTATTTATTTATTAAAAAAAAAAAAGTTTGTAGGTAGGAACACTAAGAGTGAAAACTCAGTTTGGCTCCATGATGGTTCAGGACAGTGGTTTCAACACTGGATTTGTGGACTCTGACACACTTTATTGATAAGTCCATATTTACTTAGAAAGTTCTCCTATGTAGATTGTGCTAGAGTATACATAAATCAGCTTTTCTTAGGTCAGTTCTTGTGGATTTCTTCATGGGAGAGGTGATTCTTAAGACCACAGATTTAATGTTTTTGGTTTGTAGATTTGAAGTAAGGCATGACAGGGATTGCTTTTGCTAATGATTGCAAAATGTGCGTGTGTGTGATGTAATGTTGGGCAGGAAGAAGAATCTTTAGGTTGCATGCTTTATTAAGGCAATTTATGCACAGGAAACTTTCCTTGTTTGTTTATCCTCTAAATTCTTTTTCCTTTTTTGCAGTGTATGCAGTAGCCCTGCTTTAATCTGTCTTTAAAGACATATGCATAATTACCTTCCTGTATGTTATGTTGTGTATCAACCCTTTAGAATCTTTTTCTCTACCTCTCCTTATATGAAGAAAGTATCTTTGAGGGGAGAAAGAAGGCAGGGAAACACCATGCAGGCTCTTTTTCCTGGTGTTCTAAGAAAATGAAACAGAATAACAACTCTTGATCATCTCTCTGTTACCTGAGATGACCTGCACAAACAAGTAACACCAAGATCAGTAGGAGTTTGTTGGGGTCTGAAAGCAGGAGTGCTGGAAGTCTCTGTATCGTGCTTGCAAGACCCCACTGAGGTTGGAAGCTGCAGTTAGTGATCCTGTGACTGTGGAGCCAACCTGAGCCCATAGTAACACAAATTTACTGCTGGGAGCAAATAGAAATTGGAGTTTTGGTTTGGGCTCAGTGCTTTGTGAACAGTTACTCTGTTTTTCTATTCAAATTGACTTGAATAGTAACATCGTATGATAGTTGAGCTGACCTGTCTTGTTTGGCACAGACCGGGGACGGATGTGTGTGTAATTTTTGTATCTTTTACCTTTGAATCATTTTATTTGTAAATTTGATGATTCTTTTCTACCCTTCCTCCTCTTCCTTGGCCCATACAGAAGTTGAATGTTGTCTGTGCAGATCTTAAATGTTATCTCAGCAGTTTGCTTGTTTGTTCCAGAACACTTCAATTTAACTCCTTCAGACTTGTACACATTCCTTAAAAAAGAATCTTATATGTTTGCACTGCATGTGTTCTGATACTTAAATACTACTCCAGGAAATTGTTTTAATATTCTACCTGTAGTTAAAGTGGATAAAGCAACAGGTTTGCCAGTACTTTTAGTTTAGAGAGTTTAGAACCTCTTCTGTTTGTACCCTTTCTGTACTTGGAGGAAGTAAGCTCTCCTTAAATATTGGGGGAACAGCATGTTTCTCAGTAAGTTGGAAAATAGAAACTCTCTCTTCAGATTTTTAGGACTATTTTCAAATTTTAAATATTCACTCTATTTACTAAATATGGATAAATTCTCGCCTTCACTTTACAGGTTTTGTAATGTATACTTAAAGATATATTGCTTTACCTTAAGGAAAGACAATTGGAATATGTAGACAGTTTAGAAGATTCTGGTTTGTTTTTGCTAATATAAAGACTTTGTGAAGATGCAGAATGGATGCAGATGGTAATTTAGTATATTAATCTTTATACAGTGACATTAGTCACTAGGACTTAGAGGCAAAGTTGCACGCTTTCATGTAAAATTTAATTAATTATTTCTCTCCTGAAATAATCAACCAGAATTATGATTAGGTTTTTTTCCCCTTAAGTTCTTCCTCTGCATTTAGACAGGCCCTAATGATTTTCTCTTATTTTAAAACTGCAGAAGCATCCTATGATGAAATCTCTTGAGTTTTTGAAACCTCTAAAAACATACATCTCTTTCATGTCGTAAGTATGATGCTTTGACAGGTGATGACTGATAGAGACAATTGCTGGAAAATTAGAGCTCTCTGTTAAGTTTAAAGTGTATATCTAAGTCATCCAAACAGCCTAAGAAAAATGGAAGAAAACACCTGATACTCTTGTAGCCCTAGTGATGTGAGAAACTTGAACTGATTTAAGCAAACTACTAAGTGCTTGTAAGTGGAAAAATATTAGATATTGAACTGAGAAATATCTGATTACACTTTAAAGGGACATTGGCGAAGTATGAATTGTGAATTGGAAAATAAGTTTTGCTGCACCTTCCTTTGAATTCAATTACTAAACTTTATAGGGTTTTTTATTATTTCTAACTTTTTGAATGCTTTCCTCTTTAGTATCTGTCACCTGGCAACAGTATATGGAAATAGATTTTTGGGGAAGAAAAGATGAGGAACAGTGGCATTGACTATGTAAAAAACCATCAGATACGCTAAGTAGAATGATAAAAATAGATTTCTTTAGGTTTTTTTGTTGTCACAGTGTTAGATATGAACAGTGGGGGGAGGTTAACTTTTTGCTGTCATAAATATGTGAGACTGTCTTGGTAAATTAGTTTCTCATTAGTGCTTTTTATCATTTAGAAAGTTACCATTTATGCTGCCATCACCTCCTGTCTTTGTGACTTTTATGAAATATCTTAAATCCATGCATCCTAATGAGAGCTTTAGTGTTCTGAGGCATACAACATAGATTCTAGCAGGCTTCCTTTTGTACTGTTTCATGTTCTCTCTCCCTTATCAAAAACAATTTTTTTTCAAACTGCTTCCAGAAAACTCCAAAGAACAAGAAGAAACATACATGAAAAATGTCATGGAAGAATTTGTCTGGACTCTGACACTTGGAAGATGATTGATAGCTGGGATTATGAAACCTTACTAGAGTCTAGGCAGTTTGGCTTAATTTCAAGTTCTTATTTCACAAACATGCTCTACCTTGGTGATCAATCATCTGCTTTTTCCTGAGACTATTCTGTAGAGCTTTTGATAGTCATACAGGAAACAAGCAGAAGATTTGAGGGAGCAGGGGGAGAAGACATGCTGAAAAAGTAGGCCTGAAGGAGTTCCCTTCAGCAAACATCTGATCATAGCAAACGGATTTTGGTTGGATTTTTTTTGTACCGTGTAGGACAAGATCCAACAATATTTATGTAATTTCAGATTATTACCCATTTACCTTCTGATTCAGGAGTGAGACCCTTTGTTTGTTTGTTTGTTTTCCTCTAAGTACCAGTGAAAATTTACTTCCCCCCCCTTTTACTGTCACACAATCTTAAAAAGGACGTGGCGGGAAAGAAACATGTGGTCTTCGTTAGACTACAGAATAATGTTGTGCAAGTGGAATACCTCAGGGATAACGTGTAACTTATTTTCCATCATTTAATGCATAAATGATGTTCTTTGTACAAAGGAAAGTAATTTAGAATGTATTGTGCTCTAACTTCTAGTGAAGCACTGATTACTTAAAAAGGATAGTGCTGGAACCATGAGTGAAGTAAATCATAAGAAGTAGGGGTGAAACTTCTGATATTTTAGACTTGATGTGAATGTTAAGTCCACAAAGTCATACGTATTCTTTAGAAAGAGAAGGAACTGCCATAGAAGATTTAAAGCAGCTTGTGGCTGAATGCTAAAGTGTGATATTTCTTGTGAGAGGTTGATCTTACATAAGGTAGAAGTTTTAAGCAGGCTGAACAAAAGTTGCTTGCTTTGTAAGTTGAAAACCATATTGCTAGGGCAAGATAATCTTTTAAATTCCAATTAAATAAAAGCAAAAGTTTGTCAAATGCAGAAGGCTTTGTCATGTAAAGAAAAGCTTTACTGATAGGGTGATAATGGAGAAAATCAGATGAACCTAGATTAACTAAGAAATTACCAAAATTCTTCCAGTGCTTACAGAGTCATACCACTGAAAGAATAGAGAGTCCTTCTAACAAAGTTGGCAGCATTCTGATGTAGAGATTCAGGTACAGTATATGTGCTACTTAACTAATAAAGAACTAGTATGTGTGCTGCTTACCTAATAAAGAACTAATCTATGAACTTTGGACCAGTATATTGTGTATAGTGCCTTTTTAAGTATATGACCCTGAAATAACTGGACAAACCAGTGCAGGCATTCTAACTYTTAAATTTATACAGCCGTTCAGTAAAACTTTTTTAAAACAGTAAGTTGCATGTAACTTATTTGGATTGTAAAAAGCTTTTCTAGCACCCTTCTCCTTTCTTTCCACTTCCCTTTGCCCCATCAATTATTTTAATGAAATGCACCTATGAAAATAGCTGGGTRGAAAGCTGTGGCTGATGCATTATGAGCGTTCTGAAAGAGTAATGGCTTGAAATAGATGGATACTTGGAGAAATTGGAAAGTATTGTAGTGTGATACCAGATAATATTTCATGAATCATCTAAACTTTCAAGCTTGAAAGGATAAGTAACCACTTGAAGATGGGTAAGGAATAAAATTCCTCAGTGATAGTTACTTTCTGTTCTTAACCTTTCCGTTTTTTCTACTCTAAATAGAATCTAATGAAGAATATTGAGAGTATTACAGTGTCATGACAATGCTTCTGGTTCTGATATGATACAAAATACCTGCGTTCCAAATCTGGCATCATAGTGATTTTTGTCATAGTGGTTTTTATCAGCATGTGGCCTGTATGCTCCCATTTTTGTTAGTAGGCTGTCATATAATGAATTTATTTGGCTTCCTCTTTCCTTTCCCCTTCCCCTCTTGCACCTCCCCCCCCCCCCSCCCCAAATTCCTTGTGAGTTACTACTCATAAATGAGTTCTGCTTGTTTGAATTAACTTGTTAGGTAGGTATTGCAAGTTAACTTACTGCCCTGTTCTTCTGTAGTTACCACAGGTCAAAGGGAAAGAATCGGAGGGTTCTACATTCAGTTTTGTGTGTGTGTGCACACTGAGGAAACTTTAAGATAGTGAAAAATAAGGAGGGAGCATTACAGTCATGTTCTGCTTCCTTTTAGGTGAAACAATTTCAGTTATAATGATGTTTAGCTGCATCAGTTCTCTGATTTTTGTTTAATGTGGATAGGTCTGTTAGAATTTTAGAGTGAATTCTGACCAACACTTAGAGTTGCATGTAAATAAGCTTGTAAAAAAGTGGTAAAAAGTGTTTTTATTTTGTTTTGTTTTTCCCTCTATAAGCAACGCTGTATTTTTTTTTGGTCAGAAATCAACGTTAATCAGGCCATGCAGTACCAGTGAATTTTCTATCTATGCATAGCTTTAAAAAAMCTGCTTTTTCCTTTTCCTGCTTTATTCAAATAACTTTTTGGCTTGATTTTTTTTTTAACTTGCTTCTCAGATTTTGTAACTGTGTATATATCTCTATTTCCTTACTCCATATAGCTCTCTTTGTTTACATGAAGGTTGCTTGAATATGTGATTGGGTAACTTCAGTTGCTTTATGTAACTTGATTGATATTGTAGTGCATGAGGGAGCTGTCTTGCTGGTTTTTTGCTGTCATCTGCCTCTTGGGGGCATTTTTTGACTATGTTAATTTCTTGTTGGTCAGAAGTTTTCAGGGTTTCTTTCGATTTTTTTCTTTAAGCAAAGACAACAGTGTTGAGTGTGAGGAACAGCTGTAAGTGGTGATCTCCATCGCAAACCGTTGTCCAGTATGCCTTCTAGACCTGCTTTGTAACATACCAAAACCTGTTTTGGGGATGATGTAATATCAGTGTGAAACAAAAATCCCTATTGTGCTAGATGTTGGTGTAGTTGAACCTGCAGTTGACAGAGGATCAATCCGATTTTCTTAATGTGAGATAGTTGATTTAGCTGATGATTTCTTCTCAGTTATTGTACAGTACTTAGTATAGTTTTTTGACTCTTTCTGAAGAGGGAAACTAAAGGGAGAATGAAACTTTTTCTAAGTCATACATGCATCTGTTCAAAGTTCTAGCCTGTAAATAAAGTATATGGCAGCAGGATGAACACTTGCTGTGTGAGGATCGGGTGTGGTTTGTGTGTGTTTGTTTTAATGCCTGTTTCTGGAGAATGTTTTATACCTAGTTTAAGTTTAGCAGGTTTCTCTGTGAAAATTGTATGTTTTATCTGTGAATTCTGTTGCATAGCTAGTGATACAGTTTGACACTTGTGGTATTTGATAAGAAAATGCTCAGGAGTTTTAAATGAGTATGGCAAGAAATCCAAACGGATACTTGACCCGAATGCTTTCCAGTTCAGTATATTTGGTGATGCATGTAATAGCTCCACAACACAGCTTCTGCTGTCCAGAGGAAGAATGAGGTCTTGAATGTTCAGATGCTTCAGAACATGCTGAGATGTTTGGTACTAACTTCTAGACTTCATTTAACTTTCTTGAGTTTTATCTCATTACTGAACACTTGGTGAGTTCATCATCCTGGAGATAATGACTTTGTCAGTAAAAGGAATGAATTTAGATTTAAGGCCAGGAAGCTTCTCTGAAAAATTGTTACCATAGGTGCCCCTCTACCAGGCACTCTCTACTTAGTAGTTTGTTCTAGGTGTAGTAGATTTGGCAAGGATGAGTGACAGTATGTTAAAATATCCTGGTCTCGAAGCATATATTTGTGGACTGCATCTCCACTTTGTTGGATGGAAGAAATGCATTTATTAAGTTACTATTATATATGCTTCATGGAAGAAGCATTGCTAAGTGCTAGCAATTTTGTATTTTGGAAGGACCTTGCGATTCTTCAGTGGAAGTAGAGAAGATGGGGGGCATTTTGCTTCAATTAATTAGCTACTGAGGAGGGGAAAACCCTGGTCTGTATTGGAGTACAATAAACTGCTTTAATTTACTAATCTGTGAATGAAGACAGATGAGGTGCTAATTCTGTTTGCCTCTCCACTCCTGTCTTCTACCCTGCTCACCAAGGGGAGGAGACTAGCAATAGCTGCCACACAGATGGGATTATTTTGTTAATTTCTGTGAGTGAAAACAGATTGCACCTCTGCACTGCAGCTAAAAACTACTTCTGCTTCTTTTCATTTTTTTTGAGAAATTACTGTTAAAAATGACCAGAACTATTTTCCCTTGGTGAGCGTAATATCTTCGATTTCAGTCTCACTTTAATAGATTGCTAGTGTTGTTTAGCATCATACGAATCTTTTCTTTTTTTTTTTTTTAATTCTGAGTGGAAGTTGTAGCATTGTTTCTTCTGTGATGCTTCTTTGTACTATGGACATTTCAAGTTACTTTTAAACACGCAAAACAAAAGCAAATAATGCTCTTTGAAAAGTACTTCAAAAATTTTATCATCAGACTCCTATTGAAAGTTATAGCAACTGGGCTCTGAGAAAACAGCAGTAAGCAAATACACTTGGAATTCATGATGTCTGCAATAGAGTGAATGTTTCTCACCTTACTGAATATGACAAATGATTTTTTTTCCTCTCTTATTACTGATTTAAATGAGCAGGAGGGAAAACATTGATTTAGAACAAATTTTAACGTAGTGTCACTAGAATACATACGATGTTTCTAAAAGACTTCAGGCTATTTTTCAGATCTGTTCTGTCACTAGTTCCCATGCATCTTGTATGTGTAGAAGGTGCTCCTTGAAGGACTGCAGTTATTTCACTTCAATATGTGACTGAAAATATATGTTAAATTTGGTGTTCTTTCTTAGTTAAAGAGGATATACTGATCAGTTACATAACACTTAGGTTGCAAAACAATGAATGAATCATTTCTTAAAATCTGATTTATAGAAAGCTGTATTTGGTGGCTGGAACTCAACTGAAAAGTACAAAAATACACTTAATCTCTAAACAATCAGAACCTTGGTGGTGCTGCCTGTATGCAGTGGAAAATATGCTAAGACATGACTTAAAACTTTTTTATTAATTATAGTCGATACTGAGGTATTGCTACTGAAGCTGTTAACGTTTTAAAAATATTTAGCTTAATTTTATATGTTTTCATATACTGGAAGMGATTTTTCTGCCACTTCCGTTCAGTTTTTCACTTTTTTGAGTAATCTAGTAGTTCAAACAAATGTAGGTGAATAAAATGAATGGAAGATTTTTTTTTTTTGCAACTGTTTGCAAAATTTGCTGTAGCATTTAAGCCTTCCAGCTGTTTTTTCAGTAACTTGACTAACTCTGTAGTAAAACTTGAGGAACAGATAAGCATTATTGAATATTGTTGGTAGTGGCCTTTTTTTAAAGGCCTTAAGGTTATCGTCATGCTCTTAAAATAAGTGTATTTGAAATGTTAAATTTTCTTTAAAAGTTGTTACTTTTCTTTTTGCTTGTCTAAAAACTCTAATTACTGTAAGTGATATATAATAAAGGTTTATTTGAAAAAATGCTCCATAGAATAGTTTGTTTAAAAAATATCTGACTGTCTTCTGTTCTTTGCTTATTAACAGGGTTTGTGGATGCACTTAGATGTTTGCAATGAGCACTGTGGCTGGCATGCCCCAGTGTTTTGGATACCAATGCATAGGACTCCGTAGTAATCGAATTTATCAGAAACGAACGTCATGAGCATAGTGATCCCATTGGGGGTTGACACAGCTGAAACKTCTTGTTTGGAAATGGCTGCAGGCTCAGAGTAAGTATGTGAGCACAATTTGTGAGTGTTTTGGTTTTTGTTTTGTTTCGTTTTGTTTTTCTTACTGATGATTGTTTGAATACATTTGGACAGAACTTAATCTGCTTAGTTATGTTGACTTTTTAACAACGTTTTAGTAACTATTCTTAAAAGCCAGTTTCTTCGTTTTTGGGGGAGGGTAAAGTTGAAAAGTTGAACTGTTCCACAGATACATATTTTTCTTATTCATTAAACTGAAAAATACAAATACTGCTTAGTTTGCTAAAATGTTTTACCATTTTTGTTTTCCTTAGTTTTTTGATTTCCTGCATTAGGAAGATAAATTCTTTTGGACTGGTAAACTGCAAGAAAGCCATGATGAATTAAACAAGGATATGTGTATTTTTTTCAAAGTCAAAGGCCTAGTTTAATTATCTAATACAGTGTCTTCATGAAGTTTTTTATATTGAACTATTTGTAGAAAAGCATCTATCTGGTTATTATTCATTTCACTTAGTACAACAAAAGTGGGTAGCCATGATTACAAAGAGGCAAAGAAAATCTGGGTTTGAGAATCTCTGCCTTGAAATGAAATAAATATTGTGAATTTCTGTGTTTTTTTTTTAATGCTAGTATCTGATTCTGCAGTGTTGATGGGCCAGAGTTTAGGTGGTGTTGATCTCAAAGCACCTCTGAAGAGTGGAAATTTTACCTATCAAAATAAATACCTTTCCATGTGTGCAGCATTCATCTGGCTGTCAACTCTTGAGAGAAGAAATAGAATTTTTGGTAACTTTACTACTTCGAAGAGTTAAGAGACCAAGCTGTTATGATTTTTATGGGTTTGCAAAGGCTCATGATCCAGTTGGGCTTTTTATAATCTAGAAGCAGTAGCRATTTTTCTTTTTTCTATTTTCTCGGTTCCTTTTGCATTAGAAGATCTGACACGTGGCTTTTTGGGGAGGCGGGCAAAGACAGGTGTCACAAGATATTTAGTATTAAAGATTGAGTTTCTGTAAGATGCAGTGAATGTAAGATGCAGTGAAATATGTGTACTTTACATGCTCGTAGAAAATCTGCAGTTCACTTGGAAAAACGATTAGATTCTTTGTTTATATTAAATTTGTTTTGGAGATTTTTTTTTTTTTTTTAACCACTTCAGATATGTTGCTTCTCTTTCCCCTTTTCTGCCTACACAGTCTTCCTCTGGTAATGGTAAAGGCTTTCCCTATGTTTGGTTGCTACAAGGACAGGTATGCCTGTTTTGGTTATTGAAACARTGGATTTGATTTGTTTTACATGCTGTTTTTGATGCTTGAGAGTCTCTTACAACAAAATAAACTTCACAAAGTGGCCCTTGATTAAGAGTAAATAATGGGTGCATGGAATAACCAATATGAACTTACAGCTTCTATGCAGTCTTTAATACTAGTGTGCTTGCTTGAAAGTCTGTGCTAATTTAGCACTATTGCTTCTTCTAAGTATGTCTCTCTTGTCAAATTTGAAATATATTCTTTACGGACTATGTGGCAAGAAAAAATATTAAACAGCTTTCTAAATGAATGTTTCTCCTGTGTTTTCAGTTGTATGTGAAGTTACTTTATTCTTCAAGGTGATTTTGAGCTACTTTAGAAAATCAAGAATTCTCATCATGGAACCTCAGCACTTTAATGCCTCAAGTTGCTTTGTTGATCCTTCATATTGAACACTGATTTCCTTAGTGTAGAAAATTCTTGAAGAAATTTGAGAACTATTTGCAACTCTTTCTATTATAGTTTTCTGTGGAGATCTCTTATGTTTAGAGAAGATCATAATTCCCCAGGTTGCCAACATTTCTTGCAGACACAGCAACCCATGCTGAAATTTGAATAAATAAACACAGTTGTCAGTATAAACAAGATACAGTTCACAGTGTTACTTGCTTGATACTGTGGCATAGAGGCCCAGTTAGGGATTGCTTGGCTTTAATTGTTGTCTATTAACACTTATTCATTAGTGTTTTCCACTATATTTATGCTGAACAAGGTGTAGTTTCATGATTGGCTTAGTCTGATTCAAAAACTATGTCATTGCATAAGGAAGTTTGACAAAACTGTGTCCTTAGCCTACCTGCTCATACAGTTTTAAAAAAATTTTAACAAGGTTTTTTAAACATTGCTTTCAATTCCAAAATTCATAATTAAAAGTAGTCTTTAGCATGCTGACAGATCAGAGGTTACACAAGAAGCGCTATCTTTAAAAGAAGAGAAGAAAATTAAAGCTTATTAAGAATTCCTTGGAAAACTTTTGTCTGCTATTACCTCTGTTCAAATAATTCTTTTTTTAAAAAGAACTTTTTTTTCTTTTGGAGAGTGGATATAGATTGTTGGTAGTGAATATAGATTATTTGATAACATTTCCTCACCCCATCCCCCCAAGTGAGAGGAATTGGAATTTCAGGAGTATGACTGGCAGGTCTGGTATTGCTTTATGGGTTGCTAAAGCATGTGCAAACACAGAAGGGGGGGAATGGCAAACCTGTAGGAGGAGGAGCCCTGAAAAACTCTTACCACTAAGCATATTTTTGCCTTATACTTTAAATTGAAGTATAAGCCCATTAAAAAGATGAATATTTTACCTTGTTACATACAGCTTCATGTATATTTAATAATTATTGTAGCAAATAGCTATGTGGATAATAATTTTTTTAAGGTTGGAATTTTCTTACAAATACAGTGAAATAATCTCTTCAGTTTCTTGTACCGAAGTAAGCTTTCCAACAGTTCATCTTCATTGTGCTGTACTTGTTTAAACAGAAAACAGAAAAATTATCCTGTGTATATTTCAATGAAACTCACTATACATGCAATATTATACAGACAAATTGCAGCCTGATAGCCAGAGCAGTATGATCATATATACAAAATAACTTGTTTTCTGTTGTTATCTTAAAAAGAAATGGACAAAACCTACTTTCCTATACCTATCAGAATGATATATTGCAGAAATATTTTCTCTAATTAAAAAAAAAAAACCAAAGAAATCTGAGACACAGACACAAGAGGTTTCATTTGGAATTTTGACAAATGCTTTTACGAAGTGCTGCATCTGTAGGTTACGGCTATAACATTGTGTAAAAACGTTGTAAGTAATTACTTGTAAAAAGAATAATTGAACTTTCACAGCCTAAAACATCGGTGCTCATCAGCTCTTGAAAATCTTAATTTTAGTGAAAGTTTCTTTTCCTTTTAAGTATCTACTGTTATGTAGAGCTAGTTGATGGCCCCAACTTCTAAAGACTGGTTATATTTTACATGTTAGTCAAAACACGGTTCTGTTTCTTTTATAATCATTAGTCATTCAGAAACACAGCAACGTATATAAAAGGAACTAGAAGAAGACTTCTTAAGGAGAGTTTTTAACTATATTACTTAGAATGATTTATAGCAGATTCCTTTAACATAGGTGAAATAAAAACTGGTAGGAACTGAGATTTTTGTGAACTTGACTGAGTTCATGTGTTTTCCTTACTTTGTTTCTTTCACTATTGCCATCTGCTGGCAATATGCAGAACACTTCAGTGTGCACTCTTCCTGTAAACTTGAACATCAGGAAGTGACCCAGAACATGAGTTGTTTTGTCTGGAGAGTGAAATTTTTTTTTTGAGAGGCTTTTAAAATGTAAGCATCTTGCTGCTGTTACTTGTATGAGAATATGAATTCATATACAAATTTCTGTATTCCTGTTTTCAGGTTGCAAAAATATTCTTAAATCACTGCAACCCATGATATGAGAAAGTATTTTTTGCAGTGCTTCTATGGTGCTGTTACTTTGCAGTATTTAGCACAACTTTGAATTTGCTAACCTTAACACTTGACGGATCAATATATATGACATTTTAGCAAATAACATGGTGAACATATCCTAAATGATTTATAAATTGCTAGTCTATGTAGAAGTAGATTTAAGGAGTGTAATATATTGTCTTGCTTCATCTATTGCAAGGGATGTAGAGTCTCTTTTAATTTTTGTTGGTTTATGATGTATAAACTCCCTTTTTAGGGCATGTGTTTCTGTTCTGGTGTCTATCATTGAATTCTCCTGCATTGAAATAGCTGATACTTAAATTGTGTGGTGTTTTTTTTTTTTTTTTTTTTTTTTTTTTTTTTTTTTTTTTNTTTTTTACCTAAAAATGGAGGAGAATCTTCCACTAATCGTGACGTTGCTGGAAAAGAGTGTACGTTAATTCCCTGCCTCCTATATCAGTACACTTTTCTGCTCTGAAAACTGAGTATTGTTTGTACACTGAAAAAAACGGATCTAAATTGAGCATCAAGTGTGTAGTAGATAAGGGTAACCATGCTACTGGTTTCTTTCTCTTCAATAAGCATTGAAGAACTACAGTAGAAACAATACAGTGACAAAGACTTTGGAATTAGAAGTTCTCTTCTCCCTCTGTCTGAGCCGTGATGGGTGGATAATCAATTTCTAGTTCCTTGTCATACTGAATGACTAGATTGTCAGAACTGACTGAATCAAATTAACAGAATGTGATTACTAAGGTATTAGTCAGTATATAAATGTAGGCAAATCTATTGGAAAGGCACAGTTTTTCCAGCTCTTGTGTCTGAGGTGTTTTGTTTTGGGGGAGAGGGCTGTTTGTGGGTAGGGGTCTTTAGTGTTGCTGAAGCTAGCAAATCTCCATCCTTAGAGATGCTCAGTATGTGACATGGTCCTGGGCAACCTGCTCTAGCTGACCCTGCTTGAGCAGAGGAGTTGAACCAGGTGATCTCCAGAGGTTCCTTTTCACATAAACTATTCTGTGTTTCTGTGAAATTTTCAGCTCCCYTTAGAAGTTTGTTAGAAACTCTGAATAAAATTATTTTTAAGCAAGGATGTTCAGCTTACTTTGGTATAATCAAATATGTGAAGATTTTACTGGACCTGTGAAATAACTAAGGGCAGTTGTCCTCAGAGGCAGTTTTTGTCTTAGGCAGTGTATGTGAGTTCTGTTTCTAAGGTGCTAGTACTTCATGTGATCTGCACTCTTGGTTGCGTGTGCGTGCTCTCTCTCTCTCTTTCTTAATGCAGCTGATGACTGTTAGACGTTAGTGTTTTCGAAAAGATATTTGTTCTTTGCACTTTAGAGAAGTCTTCACACAACAGCATTTTTACTTAGTGGTTTTTTTTAAGCAATTTTGTTGTACAGGAACAACATATAGAAAAAAGATAATGAGAAATGCACTACTACAGATGTTAATAGGATCCTTCATAGTAGATATGAAAATACTGTATGTTTTTTGATTAAGCTAATAATGATAAACAATAGCATATTTTTATGTTAGCAGGAACTTCTTGATGTCCTTTTAAATCAAACTAATACCACTTACAGCAGAAAAGCATTCATATTTAATGCGGGTCTGTGTCTAAAAGCATAGTTATTTCTATTCCAGGTTAGGATTCAGAAAGACCAACTTTAAAAATTATTTAAAACAGCACTTCAAGGAATAAGTATGTTATTTAGATACTTGTGTTATGAAATAGAGTTGATACATAATAAAACTAAAATAAGAGAGCTAGGAGTGCGTGATCTGAGGCAGAAGCCACTTTAATTCGTTAGTTATTTATATTGTGCTATGCCTCTTGGTGTAAAAAAACTTCTTTGGGTAACTGGGTTCATTTGAAATTTGTCCTAATGTGATTGGATCATACAGTGCAGTGAAAAAGCTGCAAGTTACTGACCAGATGAACATCTCAAGTCATGAGTGTGTATGCTTGCATGCCCACATGAATATAACTAAAGTTTGTCTGTTAAAGTTTCACTGTAAAACTTATCTTGCAAATTTTTCTTCTTTCTTTGATACATTTTAAACTCCCCAGAACAATAAAGTGTTCTTTTAAAGATAATTTGCTTATTCATGATTGCTGTTTGCAGAAACAGTCACAGTATACCACTGCTGTGGGTACTAGTTCCTATAGATGGTGAAGGGTGTTGCCCTGATACTACCACTAGATGTCATTGCAGAATCAAACAGGATTGGAGGTAGTGAAGTGACTGTATGGACCAAGATTTGTAGCTCTGAGATTGCTTGTTGGTTTTTTTTTTTTTTTTTTTTTCCCTCATAATTAAACTCAGGTCTTTTCTGCAGGTTTTTGCTATACCTATATAGATACAGGCATTTTAGTAACTCTGACAAACTGCATAATCTTTGCTTTTCTGAAGTACTTCTAGATTTGCAGAATATCTGAAAGGATTCAGCATTTACAGTTTTAATTCTTCTGAAGAACATTTTGTAACTCTAGAAAAGCTAGAGTTCTATGCCACTCCAAGAGCTTCTTTTCAGATGATAGAAAAGAGATTTGGAGATGAGAGGGAGAAAACAAAACAATCCAGCTCCTCCACTCAATTGTTTGGATTGTTCTGTTCTTTTTTTTAACTGGAACAGCAGGTAATTACTTAGCCATTGTGAGACAAATATATGTAATTCCATATCTGTTTTTCTTCTATCTTTTGCTTTTCAGACCAGAATCTGTAGAAGCTAGCCCTGTGGTAGTTGAAAAATCGAACAGTTATCCGCACCAGTTGTACACCAGCAGCTCTCATTCACACAGTTACATTGGTTTGCCCTATGCAGTAAGTTTCACATTAAGTATTGTATATAAAATAGATTGTGTGAAATTTGCTGTTCTTCACTAGAATAACTACTGGTTTGCGATTAGAATTTTATATTTTATTTGATATTTGATAAATTTAGTAAAATGGTGATAAAAAACCAGATACAGAAAATAATGCATTTAATTTTGCGGCAAATGTAATTGTCAAGGCAGAAAAAATGAGGAAGAATAATGCAGAAATAACAGTTTAAACTGTGGTTAGAAAAATGCAGTTCCCATAATTTATTTTTAATATTTTGACTTAAGTAACCATCTGAATATATGAACATTTAAGAGCTATAATTTATCTTTCAAATAAAAATCTAGGACCATAACTATGGTGCTCGGCCTCCTCCAACACCTCCAGCTTCTCCTCCTCCGTCAGTGCTTATCAGCAAGAATGAAGTAGGCATATTTACCACTCCCAACTTTGATGAAACCTCCAGTGCCACTACCATCAGTACATCAGAGGATGGAAGCTATGGAACTGATATTACCAGATGCATTTGTGGCTTTACACATGATGATGGATATATGATCTGTTGTGACAAATGCAGGTAATTAATATTAAATGAATCAAAAAGATAAAAATGACTTAGAACTTCAAGCTGCACTGACAAAGTAAGTGCAACTGAATGGTTTTCTAATTTTACTGATTCCTAAGACAGAAGAAACTTCCTTCATCAGAACAGTGTTGTAAGGTTGTTCGGCTTTCTAATAGATAGTTGATTAAGGCCAGAGAGTATTGTACACTTTATTACAGTTTTGACTACTTGTATCAGTGTTTTTTAYGCTTTTATTTATTGCTGCTGTAAGTATACCTCTCTTTCCTCCTCTAAAAAGTGTCATTTAGTTTGTTTTGTTTTTTTTTTTTTCCAAGTAGTTTGTTACTATAATGGAATAAGAATGTAGAGATTGATTCTTGATCTGAATGTACCAAGCAGTACCAACTTGGTTCAGTTGTTTTATAAACTGTGTATATGTAAACCAAATAACTTGCAGGAAGTTAAATATGTAGCAAAACCTGGCACATAAAAGACAAACTTCTCAAATACTAGATTCTGTGCCCATGGTGTTTCTGATATAAGAACTCTTTAATCTGCAAGAGACCTAATAGTCTATTAAATTCTTAAATTTCTTAAAATTACTAGCTGAGTACTRATTTGGGAAGCTGAAGTTAAATGTTTGAGCTTTCATGTTAATGCTTAAGTTCCTACTTGATTGTAGTAAAGCAAGTAGGTGCTACTAAATATAGAACATCGGAAAATTCAGGCTAGTGATGCTTAACTGAGAAACTTAGCAGGAGAAAACAAAACAATTTCTCGAATTATCCATTATTAATTAGTCTATATAATCACATTCAATATGTTTAATGAACAAAGTGATGCTGCCAAATTTGCCAAGATGCTGTATATTTTTAAAATGATTATAACAGCTAATTAAAACAAATTTGAGCTTCATTTTTCTGGCTGCTTTAATTGCAGGCTTGGTTTGAATTTTTGATGGTCCTTGTTTCTGATCAAAGTTTTCTCTTACTTTGAGATGTACTTATGTCCTAGTAGTGGAGGTGCAGACAGTCACAGGTTAAGCAGTGTATGTCCCTGTAAAGAGGCAGTTTTCTATGAGGGATTGGGAAAACTGTGGAAAATTTTGCAAGTGGAAAGGACAGCAATGATTTCCATATCCCAGTTTTTTTTATAGCAATGTGAAGATGAGTATAAGCTAGTATCCTAGGTTACTCTTCAATCTAGCAGGCAGCCTCTTTTTTTCGCTGTGGAAAGCAGTTAAAGCTATTCCTATGTTTCACAACAATGCTATCAGTCATGCAGTGTCTGCACCTCAGCAGGATCTAGCAGATCTTGCTTGACTGAACAAGTGTATGTGGCCCGGTTAACTTGATTGTAAGTTGACTTGACCCCTGTGGCTTTAGAGGCTTCAGATGCAAAAGCACTTTAGGAATATTCTTTTAAAGTAAGGAATCCTGGAAGCAAGGAATTTTGGAATCCTTTTTGGTAAAGGATACTTACTGCTTGTGCAGAGCATAAGCAGTGCTGTGATGTATGTTAGTTTGCTGAGGCTGGTTATTTTCACTCTTGCACTCTCTTGTGCAACTTAACCATTTTTGTGTTTTCAGAAAATGTATTTTCCTCCAGTTGGAGGAAAATTTCTAAAAGGGAAAATAAGCCTAAAGAAGCAGGCATCAAGAGACAGCCACAAGACTGGAATTACAGTGATCAGTGGTACACAAAATCAGTGAGCTAGAGAAGTTGTGGTGAAGATAGTGATTGATAAGCAGTTTTAGGGAGCATTCACTCTAAGTCGAGATCATGATTTAAAAAATAAAAAGCTATACATCCACAGTTTTTAAAATTGTACTTAAAATAACTGTTTTTTTTTCCAAAGTGTTTGGCAGCACATTGACTGCATGGGGATTGACAGGCAACATATTCCTGACATATATCTGTGTGAACGTTGTCAACCGAGGTGAGTAGTTCTCATGTTTTTGAACTATAAATAATAAGAATAAATTGAGAATATAAGAACTGCTTTAAACAGATGTTTGTTCTTTTAAAAACTTAGTGACCCAATAAGAGAAAGAGTAGGTTTGTTTTGCATTAAAAGAAGATGAGGTGTACTTCTTATAAACAGAATTGGTGGTTCTTGGATTTAAGCTCAGGTTCTCTGAAAGTATCTGTAGTTGGATGACTTTGCTATATCAAAAGTAGAAGCAAATCCCTATTCCTTTTTGCATACTTCCCCTCTCCCCCAAAATAAGATTTAAAGAAGAGATGCTGAAACATCCAACAGGTTAAAAGACAAACCATGTGGCATAATTCTAGGAATCTAAGGAGCTACGTTTTTGAGGCAAATGATCTTGCCGTTTCCTTTCCCTTCAGATTGTTCATTGCTTCATTTCAGTAGGTGGCACGGATAAACAACTACATACTTACCAAATAACATCGATTCCTGCATGCGCTCTCAGACTGGGCAGTATATAGACAATCCATTTCATGTTTTCTTTCATGGTTGTCATGCATGGAGAACCCTAAACAGCAGTGTGTTCAGGTTAGCTGCCCCACAAGCATTTCTCAGCATTTTTTCTTTTTATGATCTCATTCAATGTGCTACAATGCTCATTCTAAGAGTTTTTCACCCTTAAATACATATTTTGATACCTCCTCTGAAACTTGAAGTCATACGATAAGTCATTCTGTTCTTCCTGCCTGGTTGGTTTGTTATACCTGACTGTCATGAAAGCTGTCCTGTGAACTTATTCTCTAAGACACTACAAGCTTATGTTTCTGACTTCTTAATTAAATAGTAAATAAAACATATGTGTTCAGAACACTTTAATTACCAAGAAATTAATTTTCTTTGGAGAAGCTGTTGAACCTTATTATCCTATGATCTTTCTGTTACTTAATTATTTTGTGGCAGCTATTTTGAGGAATCTACAAGGGATTGGTCTAATGCTTGCTTATCTGTAGTCCATGGATCACCTGTCCATCTTTGATCTGTGTATCTGTAATTTTGCTACATTTTCAAGTGATTTGGATAAAACTACTTCTTGAGGATGCTTATATGTACTTTGCATTAGTGGCGTGAAATGAGTATACCAGATACATTTTTATCAGCTAGTTGTATACGTACTGTTTACTCTGTAATAACCAACTGGACATGATAACTATGAAAAGGTCTGCTTCAGGATTTGGATGTGTTAATGCCTAAGTGTAAATAATGGACTAAAATTTATTTTTTAATTGCAGGAGTTTAGATAAAGAAAGGGCAGTGCTGTTGCAGCGAAGAAAAAGGGAAAATATGTCAGGTGGGTAAAGAAAGAGCTTAAGAAATTTTCCCTAGTAGAGGTCATAAAAATAGTAGTATGCCAGCATGTAGACTTAAGAGTGTATACACAGTTCAGTTAACTTATTTAAATTGCTAAAATGTAAACTAGAACTTTGTTTCATGATTTTTCTTTAAAAACTTAAGCTTATTTAGTAGAACTGATATTTTTTGATAGACTTGTTAAAACCTCACTGTATGTCTTATAAGTACTCACTAGGATTGATTTGCAGTTTGTGTAGAATGTCTTTAGTATTTTGTGCTTCCACGATATTAAACAGTTTATAGTTACGGTAGTCTTCAGTGTATACAGCCCAGTGATTCAATGCCTTTCATATGACTTTGTCATAAATAAGAGCGTTGTATCAGAATAGTTGCAGTTCCAAGCCTTTTGTTAAAGGATGCATTTACCTCTCCCCACCCTTTCTCTTGTTATTGTGGATTAATCCAGTCTGTTTAAACATTATTAACATTCACCATGTGTTGTTTATATTGGATTACACCCAGCAGGGTTAGAATACACTTGTTATGCAGTTTACCTCCTTGTAGAAAAGGAGCAGACATAATTTTGAAATCTGTATGTCGTAATAGTGTAACTGTGTACATCTTAATAGTTCTGTTTAATAAGGCTACCAGTTCTATTGTTGTTACTTCACAGTGGTTTTATGTTTGTACTGTACCATTTTTGTATGGTAAAGGAAGATAGTGCTGNGTAAAGGAAGATAGTGCTGCTTTTTTTTTTTTTTTTTTTTTTTTTCCTTCTTCTAGGAAGGAATTTAGTATCCTGCAAGTTTGGGGGGATAGGAGAAAAAGTGTAGTCACAACTTCCCCTCCCTCCCCCATTTTACTTTTTCTTTTTTGTGCTTATCACTGGATTCTTAAGCTGTCAAAAAATCAAAGGAGGGGAAAAAGTTCATGTTGTTCATGTCATTCATGTAGGGTTAGCCTCTAATACAAGGAAGGAATTCGGTTACATCAAACATTTGCGTGCTCTGTTTCAGGGAGATAGTTGCCTCCTTGGCAATTCTTCTGAGTTTGAGACAGAACTAGATACAGACTGCACCAGTTGCTTTCCATGTTGYTCACTGTACTTTTCCTAGATTGGAATGAACCTACCCGTTCCAGCATGAAGTTCAATCGAGCACTGTCGTGTTATAGTTCAAAAACGCATTCAGTAATTGCTTTAGCAAGCCATTTAGTGTTTTGTCTCTCAGGACTGCAGATAAGCAGAGTGCTATACTATATGCAGAATTTCCCAAGCAGGTGTAGGATTTGAGTCCTTATTTTCTCCTTCCCCTTCAGTTAAAACTTAGTTTCCTAGCCTATCCTTGGAAAAATGAGGAAAGCKCCTTTCAAATGAATCTAGGAAAAGGCCTTTACCTGTATTTTCTGTAAGCAGTGGTAGATGCTTATAGAACATGAAAGAGGAAAAGCTGAAATAATAAAATCAAGTCTTTTGGGTATTAAATTTAGCTGTCAGTAAAAAGTCTGAGAAATGTTGCCTGAAAGTAGGTRTTCCAGCAGGCAGAATGTGAATGTCTGTGCTTCACAATATAGCTTCCATTTATGGATTCATTTATGATGTTTTAGGTAACTGTTCTGTGAAGCCCAATGTGATTATACAGGAAGAAGGGAATTGCTGCTGCAAACAACTTGAAAAATCAAATGAGAAAAGGGTAGTTTTTATAAAAACAGGAATATCTTGAGTAAGCTGCTGGAGGCAGATTGGAAATCTTGAGGTTTCTTTTTCTGTGACAATAAGAGAGGGATACTAAGTCCATTCTCTTATTTCATTAAAAAATGGTTTTATAACTCTGTCAATTCTTCCTTCATCGTATAGAGTATTTGCATCCTAATACTATATCTTAATGCAATTCCATAGCTCATGATATTCCAGTCTGATGATATAATTAAATGAGTTTTATTAAGTAATAATTAAATGAGCATAATTAAACGAACTGTATAGCAATGTAGCAAATTCTGAGGGGGAATTTGAGTGTTTTCGACATCCACAAAGTTTACTAAGTCAGATAATACTCCAAGAAACAAATCATAAAATTGTATCTTTTGCCTTTTGTGACTGCAGATGAGAGTTAAGTACAAGTACATATTTCAGTCTCTTTAATTTGTGTTTTATGAAATTCTTCTGCCATATACAGAATTTCAGAACTCAGTCTGTCTGTCATAAATTCTGTCCAGCAGTTATCAAAATGTGTTGTGTGATCATGATGATCAGTCTTTTAAATCTATTCTGTCCAGTTGGTGGAAAAAAATAACAAATGATAAATCTTCAGTATTAAAACAGTTAAAACAGTACTTTTTAATTCTAAATTAAGGCAGATAAGCTCTAATCTTACTTAGCTGAAGTGCAATATTAATTACTCTGATTTATCATCTCATTTGAAACCAAAGTATCAAAGTATGCTTGCTGTCTTTTGAATTTTTATTCCACTAATTCGTTTGCTTGGCCAAATGCACTTTGTATGTGTTGATTGATATTACGTGATTCAATCATGTAAAGTAATTCAGAGTATGAGATATCTAATGTCAGACACTAGTAAAAATGTTGTGCTTTTTGTTCTTCCTGCTTGAAATTATTTATGAAAAGACATGATTTTTAAAGTGTCTATTAAATATTTAAAGTTTTTGTAAAGAAACATTCAGCAGCAGCAGCAGAATATTGCTTCTAATTTATAGAGCAATGAATGTACAAGGATCCATCCTCTTCAGGTGGCAAGGTTGCATGATTTAATCCTTATTTGATGAAGTAGCATATAATTAGGGCTATTTTTAATTAGATTTATAAATAATAGGACTTTTAATTTCAAGAACACCTTACAGTAAAATGGCTTTTATTCTAAAAATCTCTGAAGTGTCCCCACTTTTAGCTGTGTTGCCTCTAGAACTTAACATTGGAGAGGAAGTAGTAGATAACTTAATTGGCTAGCCTTAGGAGAGGAGTGTTTAGGTGGAAATTCCATGTGTTGTAGAAGGGGGCGAGAGTTCTAAACTTGCCTGTGTAACCATGGAGCCTTATTTCCTGACATCATCTTCAGGAGCTCCACGTCTTGAGAGTAGTAGCTTCTTTTCTTTCTTTCTCTCTCTCTCTCACACACACTTTTTTTTTTTTTTTTTTTCCTTCCCTGGGTCTTTTAGAGGGGAGTGTTTGTACCTATTCTTGGGCCTGCATTTGTATAGTGGTGTTTGTTCTGTTTTTATTTCCAGTATAAACCATGCATTGAGTTGCTTATTATGGCTCACTGGAGCATGTTCATGAAGCCACATGTGAGTTGTATCCAGGATCTGGTTCTGGAAGGATACTTGTGCTAAATGATTGAGGTTGGAGGGAGAGGTATTTTTTTGTTAAAGATACTGTATGTAGATGTATTACATGTTCAACTGCCTTGCTTTAAATTATCAGATCCTGAAATGGTGCTGATGATACCATTCACTACTTAAAGAGAAACGAGCCTAGGCCCATAATAGCTCTTTGTGAAATTTGGAGACTGGATATCTTGCCTTCCATGATTTAAAATCTTCCCTTAGTGTGCTTTMTTAAGGCTCTTCAAAGTGAAAGCAGGTTATGTAGGTTTGGAAGGAGTGTCTCGAAACAATCTCATGTAATTAGAAATAAGGTTGAGGTAATACTTTGGAGTAGGCTAGGTTATAGCATAGACAACAATACTGAATTGCTGCTTCCCTGGGGAAGGGGTGTGTATGTGTATGTAGCTTTGTGTGGTGTGTGTGTGTGTGTGGGGGGGGGGGTTGGTTGGTTGCTGTTAGTTTTTGTCCCCTGCAACCTAATAATTCTGTAGGCACTAATATATAAAATTCAACACAGTGTTGTCAGGAGTGCCTTGGGTTTTCATTTCTTACTTGTTGAATGTTTTGCTATTCACTGAAATTCTTCTTTGTGTAGGTATTGCTTCTTTCCGTGTGACTTCTTGTTTTGATGCTAATTCAGAGAATAGTCCCAATAGGTACAAACAAGCTCAGAAAAATTAATTAGCCAATATATTAATAACTCTGTATGCACATATTGTAGGTGCACTGTAATTATGTGCTGAACAAACTATTTAAAACATCAGCGAGTTTATAAAATAAGACACAAAGTTAAGGTTGCATTTGTGATATGAGTTTATTCCTTTTTGTTTAAGAATGAAAAAGTAACACATGATCATATAACCGTTTCTCCCCCTTCCTCTGCCTGGTCTCCCTTCTATACACACACCATACTTCCTGTACACAGTGAATGGTGCTGGCCAAATGAGTAGTCATTGAATCTTTTTCTTTTTTTTTTTTTTTAAATTCAGTGTGTAGTCTTGGACTTTACTTTGTTGCTATTCAAACATTTATAAATAAACAGAAATAGCAGTTTCTTAGTGTTCTGTAGTGCTAATTCTTAAGTGCTTCTCGGCTAATGGTAACTCTTTGCAAAATGTCTGTTAGTGAAAGTCTGTTAGTGAAGATCATACGCTGTTTCCGCTTCAGAATGATGAGACAGAACTGCAGAGAAATTGAAGTTAAAATGAACTCAATTAACTTGTCACTAGTTCAAGATACGCAAGACTCAATAACGATCCTTTTTTATGTTAATAGTATATACGCATATTGTCATTTATGCAGGCCCAGTTTTCTTTGATTTGTTTTACAAGCCTGAGAACTCAGTTCTGAAAGTCAAGGCCAGTCCTGTAAAGGAACATACAGTTAGTGATTTCTTTACTGCATACTTCATATTTCTTACGCTTTCACAGTGGAGTTYGCTTTTCTGAACTTGTCTCGTGGTTAAGACAGAGACATTATCATCTTCATACTTCCTCATTTGCTTAATGTCGTTCATCATGCTGTCTTGAACTGCATCAATAGGAATTAACATAGGAAAAAATCCAGAGAAACTAGTAGCTGATGTCTTTTATTTAGTGAAGAAGGTTTCCACAACAGGACTGCTCAATGGTTAAGCCTGATTAAGCCTTACGGCTGATAAGGCAACATTCTTCTGAGCTCAGAAGGAATGTTTTCTCTGCTCTCTTACTAAGTACCTGCCAAGCCTGCTGCACTGCAGTTTTAGAAAGTCTTGTTTAGCGTGAAGCATATTTACTGAAGGCAGAATATTTGGAGAAACTTCTTAAATCTCAGAAGTCCGTACTAAGTGTGTTTGAACAGTAGTTTACTATTTATTTTGTACCATTTTTTCCAGTCCTATACACACTTGACAGCCTTTGATCTTGACAGAACTGGGGTAGGTCTTGCTTCAGGTCAGGAAATGCATTTATCTGACATAAATGCTGACTTGCATCAAATTTCAAGCTCTGACTTTGAGGAATGGAGGTGCACTGCACAAGTGAAAAGCAGCTGGTGGTTTGTGTACGATCTTGTTCTAAGAAGTAAAAAGACTGACTTTTTCTCTTCCTTGAAAGTAGCAGGATTTTATTGTTAGGGGATTTTGAGAAGAGAAGTCTTACAGCTAACTGATATACCTCACCTGAAAAAGGCACTCATCACTGAAATTGGAACTAAAACAGTTGGTTAGGATTTATTCATGACTGAAAATATAATATCCTCATCTGAGGAAAATCACAAAGCTATATCAAAAGTAAAAGCTGTATGTAGGTGAATGAGCTTTTGTATTTTTAACCATTTTTTGTTATGGTTCTAATTTTGCTTATAATAAATTCCATTCAACAAATGCAGTTGTATGGTAGCCTATCTGGTGTCTTTTCCTTACCTGGCTTTACAAACACCTGTTGTTAAAGCAGCTTCTCACTGGTAATTCGTTTTCATGCTGTTAAAACTGATGGTGATTTTTGCATATAAGTACCTGGAGTATTTGGCGGTATGTTCTTTAAACAGTATCTGATATTAAATCTTTTTTCTTTTAAAGATGGGGATACCAGTGCAACAGAAAGTGGTGATGAGGTTCCTGTGGAACTATATACTGCTTTTCAACATACACCAACTACAATTACTTTAACTGCTACGAGAGTTACAAAAGTCAATGATAAGAAAAGGAAAAAAAGTGGGGAGAAAGAGCAGAACATAGCAAAATGTAAAAAAGTAAGTGTAATTCTTTGTTTTATAACTGTGTTATAGGATAAATTATAGCTATTTGATATAACTTATCAAGAGACACTCATTTAAAAAATAGGGTTTCTTGTTGTTAATATTTTGCTACCTGGGTTTAGATCAGTGTAGTACTCTACTGCAGTGAATTATATTGTCACTGCTTTCTTTTCTCTCTCTCCACTGCCATTAATTCAAATTAAGATGTGCAAGTGTGATAGCCACAGAAGTCTAGTTCTTGAAGCAGAACTTGTAATGAGGAATCACTTCTTCTGGACCAATTGATAGAGTTGGAGATGAAGCAAAACAGGCTTTGGGTACCCAGAGAGGAGTTCTGTGTCTGAAAGTTTTCAGTTGTGGTTTTAGTAATGGTGATTGAGATGTTCAGTTGGTTGTCATGATGTGAGTCTGCCTATTTATTTGAGTTGAAATTGTGTGGAAAGTGCTGTCAGAAAGTAAACTGCTGAACTACTTCGATAAACAGGATATTGAAATAATACTACTTAATTACAGACCTAAATAGTGACCTTCAGGTAAAGAAGTAAAAGTACATTGAGTTCCTTTCTACAAATATGATGAGAATTGATGAACTGGATGAGAGTTTTGTCCTTTCAAACTGGAAGTCAAAATTACAGTAACCAAAATATTTTATTCAAGATTTCCAAAACAGTAATGGAATTTACTTTTGAAGGAACAGTCCTGAATATAAATTTGCTTCTACTTTGTGCTCTTCTGTTTTTATTTTCCAATCTAACTTAATTGAGATGATTTAAAAAAACCTTAGAACAGCAAACTTTTTCCAAAAGTGAGCTTCACAGATTATCTGTGACAGCCAGTGTTCTTTGACTCCAGCCACACACCCCAAAATCCATACAGGCATGTGAGTAGGATAGTGAAAGACATGGACTGTTTACAGATGTACCTGATAAGTTTCTGGTGTTCTGTAAGTAACTATTGACTTTTGGGGGCAGGTGTAGCTCAGTTGGTTAGAGCGTGGTGCTGCTGATGCCAAGGTCGCGGGTTCAGTCCTCGTATGGGCTATGTTGAGGGTTGGACTAGGTGATCTCCAGAGGTCCCTTCCAACCTTACCATTCTGTGATTCTGCTCTGGCTTTGAATACTGAAAACTGTTAAAACCTGGGAGAAAGGGAGCGGTACCTGGGCCACTAGCTCTGAAACCTGGGTTCTGCCTAAGTTGGAATGCTGTTTTTTTTTTTTTTTTTTTTTAATATCGCTATTTTGCGGTAGATGATCCTCTGCCTTCTCAATGGTTTAATGTAGCTTATTTCTTCCCTCATCTTCTAGAATGTTTTATTGAGAGCAATCCACATAAAAATCGTTAATTCCTTAATAGTTGGCATTTTGCTTTTCCTCTTAAGAAAATAAATTCACAGTATTCTTATTTCAGGCATTTCGAGAAGGATCCAGGAAATCTTCAAGAGTAAAGGTAAACGTGGTTTTTTTGGTTGCTGGTTTTTTTATTTTGTTTCGGACCTTAATTGTAGCTTACTTAAGGCATAGCTTCAGTTGCTTCCTCTTTTTCTGATTTGAGTTTTTGGTAGAGGTATAACTTAGATCTAATCGTATCAGTTCTCTAAAGTACTCTTCATATGTTATATAATATTTCATTTAAATTAGTCTTTAAGAATTCATGTACCACATACATATCATAGTAATCTTAAAATAAGATATGACCGCTACATCTTTTATGCCCTGCGTAGTCCTTTAGAAATCCTGCAAAATAGCGTAGTGTAGATTTTTATTCTGAGAAGACTTGAATTTCAAAGATGTCTATTCTGAGATGATGTAGTTTTTTTTCTTTAAGAGCCAGTGGAGTAATTAGGGCATGCTTGTGCTGTGCAAGAGAAAAAAGTTGAGTGCAGGACCAGGACAAGAGGCAAAGGGCACAAACAAACACAGGAGGTTCCACCTGAATATAAGGGAAAACTTATTTCCTGTGAGTGACAGAGCACCAGAACAGGTTGCCCGAAGAGGTTGTGGAGTCTCCTTCTCTGGAGATACTAAAAATCTGCCTGAATCTGGTGCAACATGCTCTAGGTGACCCTGCTCGGGGGGGTTGAACTAGACAATCTCCAGAGGTCTGTTCCAACTTCAGCTATTCTGTGATTCTGTGACCTCATTTTTGCTGCTTAGCTCAGCCTTTTTAACTTTAAACAGGACAAGACTGAAGTGACTATGTTACTTTTGAAAACTTAAGTTCTGTTCTGGGATATCTAGGTGTATAAACAAGTGGGACACAACTTACATTTCAAATATATAAGGTGATTCACTTGTGACTGACAAATAGTGAAGACAGAATTGGAGAACTGGAGAAGAAAAATCTATTCTGTGCACTTGAATATGCTGTTTGTATGTTTCTATTGCTTTTTCATGGCTTTCTTTGCAAACACTTCACTTTTTCATACTGTTTATGTGTAGTATTATTTCAGTGCACAAAAGAACACTTGATCAGTGGTAGATAAACTGAATTACTAAACTACTTGCTATTTTATTAGTATTCTGTAGTGTCTCTGCAAGTGGGTAGGAAATAGAGCACTGGCTGGCAGCTGCTAGCCTAAGACTGTTGCCACCATTAAGGAGCGTTGGTTGGCTGCAGCCTGGCTGCTGCTTGTGAAGTCTTGGAGGTACAATGGTGCTTTCCTTAACTGTGAAAGAGCCTGTAGAATCATTGCAAAAGAAAGTTGTTCAGTAAGGAATAGGCAGGGGGAGAAGTAGGGTTTATGCAAAGCCTATAACATTGGAGTCACAACTTCTGCACCTTAAAAAGGTACTGGTAGGATTCTGGAAGTTTAGTGAGATGTGAAGCAGAGAGGTACAACATAACCTTATAAGCCAATAGGGAAAAATTATCAGATGTGTGTATAATAGGATGGAGGCTGGACTTTGAACCTGCTCATAAAAGTTGAGTAGAGTAGAACTAACTTCCAGCTTGGGCACTCTTGGGGTTGTGGTGCAGTGTGATTGAGCAAGGAAACAATGTCAGTAGTCTTCCCCATTCAACTAAAAATCTGTTTTGGGGGTGTATCCGTAAGAAACTTGCACTTTATGTGCTTTGTGCCCTCCTGTGAAGTCTTTGACAGCCATGGCAGAGCATACATACCCAGCTCTGTTGAGAGAAATGTATGTAAATGTCAGGAAAACACAATGAAAAACTTACGCATTTAAAACCCTTTGAATGGAATGTCAGGAGCAGGAATGTCCATGTTTGGGCTTCACAGAATTTATTCACTGTGCCTCTTCACAAGGCATTATACAATCATAATTTTCTAAAGGGGAACAAAACTTCTTGGTGGTGTTACTGCCATAGACACTTCATATTCTGATACCTCTCTGTTGAGGGAAGAGAATATATTGGGCAATAGGTATGAAATTACAAGATTTATTAGAGGACAAATAGAATGTTACTGAAACCAACTGAATGAAGTGATGCAGAATTTTAAAATGACTTACTAATTGTAGTAGGTGGAAAAAGGACAACAATGAATTTATTTAGACAAGCTTAAATCAATAGCTATTGTACTTGGGTTGATTTGTAGACTTGCTGAGCTTCTAACTTACTTGTTCTAACTTCTAACCTTTTGTTTTTGAAAAAAAGTATTTTTTTTCTTCCGTTTTAATTTCTAGTCATTTACTGTAACTTACAGGGCTCGGCTCCAGAGATTGATCCTACTGACAGTTCGAACTTCGGATGGGAAACTAAAATTAAGGCATGGATGGATCGTTATGAAGAAGCAAATAATAACCAATACAGCGAAGGTGTTCAGAGGGAGGCACAAAAAATAGCTCTGAGATTAGGCAATGGAAACGACAAAAAAGAAGTCAACACCAGCAATCTGATTTTCAAACCTCCAGTAGAGGTAGGAAGCTATGCTGTGATGTGTGCTTGCATAATGTGTTTATGTCATGAAGAAGATAGCCATTTAGATGCCTTAAAGAAATTCTCTTTCCTATCCTTACATCTTTGTTCTGTCTTGTCTCACAAATACAAGCATCAGAGTTGCTACAGCTTTTTTTTAAATTCATAATTGGTGTATGTCCTGTGTCACTTGTGATTATATCTACATTGGCACATCATTCTCATAAGAATAGCAAAGGTGCTACACTGAGCCCGAAAATTGAATTATCCTTAGAATGGTTTTGTGGAGGCCATGATACAGTAAGCTTCCCTGCTAGTATTTCTGTGCTTTGAGAGGAATATCGGGAGCAGTGAGAGTAGGTAGGAGCATCAGAACTGGATTTTTTTTCCTCACTATTATGACTGTCAGTATGTAATTTTCCACTTTTTTTTTCCTTAAAATGTGGCAAGTCTATTCTAGATCTTCTGGTATTTAAGCAAGAATTTCATTTATCAGTTCGTGAAGGATATTTGTGGTGGTAGCTGCTCTGTTCAAGACTTGGAAGCAAGATCATGGAACGGTTTGATGTTAGTTATTTCAGATAGCAATGACTTGAAGGTATGATCTTAGGTGTGGAAGACTTGAGTTCTTAAATAGCAATTAGGTCATTTTTGTGGTCGTCTTTTAAACTATAAATGGTTTAAGTCATTACAGCCTGGCTACTGCTTTTGAAGTCTAGAGGTGTAGTCTTTTGCCTGCATCATCACATCCATCAGGTGAAGAATTCTTTTTCACTGAGGAAGGATTAACTTCAGTGATTACATCTGTGCCCATTTTAAAAACTGGAGTTAACAATAACACTTGATCTCATAGGACTAGTTTATTTTCTGTGCCACAATACTGGATAGTTTTACAAGATTTTATTTCCTGTTTAAACAGCTATACTGTTACTCATTGTGAAAAACAAATTTAGCTATGGATTTTACAGTACTATCTTAGACAGTTCTTTTTTTTTTTCTTGTATTGTCTTTTTGGTGAGAGTTAAGATACTATTTGTAGTGACACTTAGTTGCTTAGCCTGGACAAGGCTTTAAACTGTTGGCAGTGGCAGACTAATACAGTTGTCATTGCTAGTCAGTAATTTTTAAAAATTCTTTTGTAAATATATATGTGTATATTAAAGCTTGAGCTGGGAAATGGCGGTTGATGAATTCATTAAATGAACTTCATTGAATTATTGTGTGGAGTTGCATACCATTGAGTATGTGATTCTCTGAGTGTTTCTTATGAGGATGACATACTAGCATTTCTTACTCTATCAAAACTTATACTGGGTTTCTCTATGCTTCCATAAATCCATGGATTTGTGAAAGGAACTATAACTGGTAGTAGTCAAAACATTCTAGTTAAAAACTTAAGATGACACTAGGTAATACTCAAGCAGTCTACATGTTGCACTGGAAAGGTAAGTGACTATATAGGAACAAAAAAGTAAGCATTCAGGATGTTTCACTCACTGTATAATGCTCCTTACTGTTTCTTTAACCAGAGCTCATCATTATACAGACATTTTTAGACAGTTTAGCAATGAGGAGGTGGCATTTTGTTATTGGTGTTTGTGTTTACTCTTGCGATCCTCTAACTTGTAGTTTATGAAGAAACTGCAGGATCTCTATATTCTTGGCATCACTTATTTGTGAGTTTAAAAGTAGAGCTAAATACTAGATTTCAGCATTTTGTAACAGAAATCTCAAGGACGAGTTACAGTAGCAGATTAATAGAAGCATCTCCACTTCTTTTCATCCAAGACCATCATGTTATATGGGGCATCCTCCTTAAAGGAATATTCCTGTTTATAGAGCCCTTTGCCTATGTGTAGATCACTTTTTTTCCTATTGGAGGTGACAGTTATTAGAAGTGTGAACTCACTAGTTTTTAAGTTCATATAGTGTTGCTTTAGTGGTGGCAGGACTATAATCTGGTGTTAATAATGAAAAAGTTAGTGAAAAAAGGATGTTTCATAGATTGATTTTTCTCTTTGTAGAGTTATGTGCAAAAAAACAAGAAAATTTTAAAAGCTGCCAAAGACTTGCCTCCTGATGCACTTATTATTGAATACAGAGGAAAGTTCATGCTGAGAGAACAATTTGAAGCTAATGGATATTTCTTTAAAAGGTTTGTTATTCCAAATACGTTTTAATATGATAACTTTTAAAATACTGTTTTGCTGGACTCCCACTTCAGATACCAGTGGATTTTATTTACCAGTAATGTCTCTAGATTCTGCTGTTCTTCAGTTAAAAAATAATAGGGATTGTTCTACCTGTTCTACCCCTTCTCTTCTGGGTAGTCTTACAGTTTTACTCCAGAATTAATTTCCTCGTGCTCTTTTTGCTCTACCATGCTCTACTACAGCATTCTTGCATGTTAAGTTGTATTATTATACACCTTCAAACAGTGTTTTACAGGTTCTGCCATCCAAAAATAATTCATAAGCTAATGGTGAATACTTTCTCTCCTCTGAGAAGTTGATTTTAACTCCTTCAGACCAAGAATGATACATGGGTCAGCTTGGGCCCTTTTGCTACCAGCTGCTCTAGTTGATAAGTTACTGGGCAAAGCCAGGCTGCAGCCTTCTTTCTGTGTATTGCTCTCAGTGCTGTCTGTCTAAGAATTATGGGTAGTAGGAGCACAGCACTCCAAGGACCCTGAAGTGCAAGGGCACACTGCTGCGGAAATTCCAAGAGGCCTGCTGGAGAATGAGAGCATAGAGATTTTGCTCAGCAAAAATGGAAGGGTTCCCATGCAACTGTAGTAGCAGAACTTAACATCTTGACAAAAGTGCTTAAATGTTACCTTTCTTCAGAAAAGTTAGGTACTAGTGATACTGCAGCTGCATAAGCTGGTTAGGCAGACTTTTTTTTGGATGACCATGAGGTACCTAAATTTCTGCCTCACTTCCATTTTAGGACTTAACATAAGAAAATCCACCTCAATGAAGAATTACGAACACTATCTTCTGTGTTTCTTGTTTGTCATGTTACTGTTTGCGTCCTGGTCCTGTGCAGAATAATATTCAGGGTTATAGTTTAAATTTCAGATGTGCTGAGAATAAACCAGTTAGAAGGAAGAAGCCTTTAATACCCACAGGTCATTCTTAAATTAACCCGCAAATTCACTATATCATGCCACCATCATGGCATAAAGTTAATGATGTGAAAAATATGCCATATTTAACATTTTAAAAAGATGAAACTGTGGTTTTATTTTGTCTTTTTTCAGGCCATACCCTTTTGTCTTGTTTTATTCCAAATTTCATGGGCTAGAAATGTGTGTTGATGCAAGGACATTTGGAAATGAAGCTCGATTCATCAGGCGCTCGTGTACACCAAATGCGGAGGTAAGCGTATTGTTTCCCAACTGTTAATTTGAGTACTTCCTACAATTTTTGTACGAGTATCTCTTTAAAAAGAATAATGATAAAAAATATATATATATAAATGCAGTATAACACTGAAATGTTTCCTTGGATGTAGGTGAGGCATGTAATTGAAGATGGAACAATTCACCTTTATATTTACTCTATCCATAACATTCCAAAGGGAGCAGAGATTACTATTGCATTTGATTTTGATTATGGAAATTGGTAAGTGTTTCAGCATGCTTATTAAGTTGTGCTGTGATATATTCAGTGTGGCTTTGTCTTAAATCGTTTACTTTCTTGCATGCTTTAATGACACAGTGGTCCTTGAATGCATTTTTACAATGAGCAGTGTATATAAAGGCAGAGGTTTTTTATGTATTCTTATTACTGAATATCTGTTGCCAGTTTCAGCAATATTGCCCTTATTTATAAATGATTTGAAAAAGATAAAAATCTATCGATGTGAATAAAGATGTACTATGAAAATTTTTCGGTACCTAGGTGACTCACAATGCAGGGAGCATAGTAAAAAATATTTAGAACTGATAGCATTCTATTTGTTTCAGAGTGCCTCTATAGTATAGCTTTAGGAAGATGATTTCTGTAGTGTTTAATTGTGAATTGTGTTTTTGTTTTAATGTGTAATTAACTGAATGCCTAGTGTCTTAGACTTTATAACCTGTTACATGTTCTTGTGGATGCAACTACTACTACTCTTGTGAATTGGGGAAAGTTCTAATAAACTGCAGTATTGCCTGTAAGCATTGGTTTGAAACAACAGTAAAGGGAAATAGTAGGTTAAGTTACACTCTTGTACACATGAACTGTTACTGAAACACCTCTTTAAAATCTGATGGCAAAATAAGGCCTTTGAGTGATATAATCTAGTAATGATTTTTCTTGATAAGTAGGAAATGTTCTAGGGTATAGGTATAATGTGCAGGAACATCTAAGCTAATGCTAACCTTGGAAACCGAAGCACTGAGGAGACTGTGTGYGCACTTCTGTGTGTGCACTTGCTCAGGTCCAGAAGCAGTTTCACATCGTGCTGCATCAAGGTAAAATGCTTTTCTGTGCTCGGCTGATAAGTCAGCTTGGTGCAGTGCTATGCAGATTTGGCTTTACTGCTTCTGGACCTGAGGTGGCATGTCCATAGTGTTGCCTGTTGTAATCAACTTGGGTTCTCACTATCTCAAGATAATCTTCTAGTGTTACCTGTTGTAGACAAACTCTTACATCCCTTACATGAAGGCAGCCTGAGAAATTGCCCTGTTGGTAGATTTTTGGTTTTGTTATTTATCCAAGTATTCAGTAGTTGTGTTAAGTGTCTGCACCTGACAGCCTATGTAAGTTGAAAGAAAATTGCACAAAATTGTCTCTGGGTTCTTTCCAGTATGCTTATTTTGTGAATTTTGTCTTCTGTCTTTGCATAAAGCAAGAACTTTCTGGCATGCTACAGAATAGATACTGTCAGAGAAATCATACAGGGTTGAATTTGATGCATCAGATTGTATCAGTGAATGTTATGTGTTTGGATGCAGCATCTTACTCTTTAATTGTTGGCCTGATAAATGCAAATAGAGCTGTTGATTGACTTGCTTAGCTTGTATATAAATGGTCAGACACATACCTTAACTTATTGGGGAATACACTATCAGACACTTAACTACAGTGCTCTATTTCAACAGGTATAGCATCCTTGTATATAAGTGATATGCCTGTTTTTTTAAGGCAAAAACAAACGGGAAAGGAGATAATTATTGTGGTGGTTATATTTCCAACCAGAATATATTCTAAGGTTTTTAATGTTGTAGGCTGTTAAGCAAATACTAACCTTGAACGTAAAGGAATTCCAAGTTGCAGACAGCAACAATTTCTATCAACTAGTAGCTGAGAATTTTGAAGTGTAACAATGTATATGTTGGTGAAAACTTGAGTTAACTGCTTTTAATGATTGGTTTGCATCAGTTTACGTGGTTTAGTGGTGAAAAAAATCTCATTGCTGTGCAACCTAATCAGAATTTGCCTTCTTGCATTTAATTATTTCTAGTAAATACAAAGTGGATTGCGCTTGCCTCAAAGAAAATCCTGAATGTCCTGTTCTCAGACGTTCTGAACCTACAGAAAACATCAATACTGGATATGAGACCAGGAGAAAAAAGGGAAAGAAAGAGAAGGATGTTTCAAGAGAAAAGGAGACTCAAAATCAGAACATCACATTAGACTGTGAAGGAGCAGCCACCAAAATGAAAATCCCCGATAATAAGCAGAGGAAGCTCTCTCCCCTCAGGCTGTCCATTTCAAATAATCAGGTATTAACAAAAAGTGATTAGAAGGAAAAGCTTTTAAACACAAATATTCTCCTTTGTAAAACTATAGCATGTTACTGAAAAGGATTGTAGTTTATTAAAAATCATAATGATGGATAAGCTGTTATTTTTTATATTAGTCTCAGTTTTCTCCTCATGTCTGATGAGATTCAAAATACTTTGGTTCCCTTGCCAGTTTTAATTATTTATTTTTTCCTCTGAATTTCTTTGTGGCTCTCTAATGTAAAAAGTCTCATGTCATACCTTCAGGATCTCCCAAGCCATCCTGGAGTGGCTTTTAGTTAGCTGCATATGTTACTCGCGAGTTTAATATTTTAAACATAGCATTAAATAGTCCTCCTCCTCCTCCTCTAACAAATAAAATTTCAGCCAAAAATATTAAGTGTTGGCTATGCTTCTGTGTTAAAACAGCTGATCAAAAATCTAGAATTTGAATAAGATGTGTTTTGAACTGAAGTACTGATAATATGTGAATGGTATGCTAAAGCTAGCACTACACTAGGTAGTCAGTTTTAGGGTGTGCCTGTCTTAAGATGTCAGTAGGAAAGAATTAGTGCAAAAGATCTGTGAAATTAATTATTAATTTAATTTTGCAAAGCAGCTATTAAAGATAAAAATACGCAACAAAAGAAAATGGTTACCTTGGTAACTATCTTTTTTTTTTCACTGTTGGAGAAAGGTTTAACTTTTTTTTTCTGGTGAATCGGATGATTTACATTGATTTGAGGACAGAGAGGAGCCATTTCAAAGTTCTTTATCTCTCTGAGGTCACTAACAGTGAAGGGAATGTCATGAAAACGAGCATATTGGCACCAAATTTATGTAAAACTGTTGAATTGGTCAGGTGTTCTAGCAGCTAAATTAAATGCTTAGAAGTCTGTAAGGCATGGCATGTGACTGTTACAAGTGATGATCTGCAGAGGTGATGTTCAAACTTTCTCATTGTACTTGTGACTTTTTATTTTTTTAAAAAATCTCAACTGGTATTTGGAACCTTCTCCTGGGCTTTTGGTGTAATGTACAGTGCTTATAAAGAACAGTCACAGGAGAACTTTTATTGATGTTCACAGCAGTGAACTTAAAGCAGTGAGATTTATAAGAGCAAAGCTGTTAAACAGTGCACCTAAAYATAGAAGCTGGTCAGGTAATAGCTCTTCTCCTGTAATGAAATTTTAAGGTAAATAAACTGCTATAAAGCACAGGGGAAAACATAAAACTATTTTTAAGACATATAGACATATGTTAATTGGTTTTACCTTATGAAGAGGTAAAAATTAAGTGTGGATTGGGTTTTTTTTCCAACTCCCCAAAGCATTACCAGTTATTTAACTTCTATGGTATGGCAATCTATTCAAACTTTTGCTACAACCTGATGATAAATGTCACTTTAATAAAGTACACTTTTGAGAACAATTTTATGTAACTGCTCATTAACATTACTGTTTGAGAAGACAAATATTCTACTTTACTAAAACTAATACCCGAGTTCTTTTTTTTTTTTATGAATGTATAATATAAAGCTCCTTATTCTTTAACTGATTTTTATAAAAAAGTGGCTGGATCAGTCACCACTATTAGTGTCTTGAAGATTTTGTTGGTCTAAAGATTTAATTCTGATAATTTTGGTGGTGGGGTGGGGGGATGCAAACCCTRAATCTTCACTGAGGTCAGTATATTGTAGGAAAAAAAAGATGTGTCTGTGCTCAGATTGGAAAAGATTTTGTCAGGTGGTTATATTTATAGGTTTAATCAAGGATTCAAGTGGATGTCAGCTTTTACATTTTTGCATTAGTTTATCAGCTTGGTTGCTTTTGAAGTAGTGACCTTGAGGATTCTTAGTTCTGTGTAGCTTTCAGTTTTCCCTAGTTTGCAAGAGTAGTGGAGCTTCTGTAAAGCAGTCATTTCCATCTTTCAGGAGCCAGATTTTATTGATGATATAGAAGAAAAAACTCCTATTAGCAATGAAGTAGAAATGGAATCAGAGGAGCAGATTGCAGAAAGGAAAAGGAAGATGGTAAGTTGGGAAGCAAGTAGCTGCTTAAAGTTGTCACTAAGGCTTAGTGACACCTGCTCTTCCCATGCTAATTGCTGCCTTTCTGTAGGCTTCTAGAGTCTGAGTGTATATGAAGTCAGATTGTTACATGAACTTCAATTTAAAATGCAAGGCTTGATTGAGTGAGAGCACCTCCATCTGGCTTGATCATCAGTTTCTGACAAACATGCAAATCTGCTTTTATTTTCAAATGTGTATAACTTTCCATTGCCTTTACAAAAGACACTGTCTTTAGAAATTATCTAGGCTTTTTTCTTCGCTTTTACTGTTGCACACCATTTATACTGGCTGTTTTGTAGGTACTGTTGGGAATCAGGATTTTTGACTGATTAATTATTTTTGAGTTCCCAGCTTATGAAGCCTCAGAAATCCTAATTTTTGGAGGTTGGTAAAATAATATCTTAAGCTGGCATTTTAAAGTGTGCTTTTGTGTTGGGCATTCAAAATGTGAGGTGCTTGGAATTTCTAGTTAAATCATAACATTTTGACTGAGGTATATAATGAGAATTTATATTGATACTTCAGACACTTTTGTGCCTGTTTTTTCTACTTTCTTGTTTTGGAAAACCTTTTTGTAAAGCTTTATTGGAATGTACATGTTCAAAAATGTTTTTGAGTATTTGTAGGCACAAAAGCATGCATCTATAGTGAATCTTCTGAAAAGACTTGCTTATTTGGGTGGTTCTTACAAAATTATATCTAGCTTCTGCATAGCTTTAGTGCATGTATTAACCTAGTAGGGAGATGTATAGTCTTCCTCAGAAATGTGTTACAGAAAGACTTGTGCCTTCTCAAGCCTAAGAACCAAAGATTCTCTTGGCCAAAAATTTGTTATAATGATTTGTAGACTAGCGCTTTATATGAATCTTATACATACTCAATTCTGAATTGTACCTCAGTTGTTTTAAGTAGCATCTCAGAATTCTTTGCAAGATTTTTTTGTTTGTATTCTCTCTTAAATTTCCATGACTTGTCTTTAATGGTTACTGTTCACATATGCATGCAGGTTTGAGCTGTTATCTTGCAGACTAGTGTTCTCAATAGCTTCACCTTCTGTGAAACCGTCAGCCCAACTTAGAGACTATGAACAGCAACAATATGGTACAGATTCGGCAGGAAGTTGCTGCTAAATCTACTGTTTTTTTTTTTAAAAAAAGTAACAATTAAAATAATTGAACTAAAAGACTAGAGGAAAAATTGCTGAGGACTGTGCTCTGGTGCTAAAATAAAAAGAAAAATATCTTTGCTCTCTTTAAGAACTGGGTGTTTGTCGTTTTGTAATACTGTTTCTCCATATTAAACGAAGGTAACGGATTCTCATATCTTATAGAGCCAAACGTAACTCCAGTGCTTAGGCCTGTTAATATATTAACTCTTGCATCTGGATGTATAATGTTAGCAACTAACCTGAGCAGCAGTCAAGATTCTTTCTAGTACTGTTGTGATTCTCACTTGCTTACTTGTTCCTTCTAGTACTGTTACAATTCTGTCTGTGACTTAATACTTTTCATATGCTTGTATCTGAACTCTGTGGGCCTACATGATTATGAGGCTTGACAAGAAAGCCAAAAATTTGAGAGATCGTGGAGGAAGGGGTAAAGAGAGGGGAGATACTGTCAGCCTTATTTCTCAGGTTGGTCAGAATTCCTAGAGAATTTGTAATCTTTCTGCTATACAAATACACATTGTTAAGCAATTACACTCTTTCGTCCTTTTTGGATTAAAGGTAGGTACCAGGTGGCAGCACAGTGTGGGAAGGATAGATGAGAAAGGAAGGCCAATTGATTTTTAGAGACAAGAGAAGGGATTTTGAGACATAGCTGAGGGAGATTGAACAAAGAATTTGAGGTTGATGGTGGGAGGAATACAGAAACAAAAGGAGTTGGATATCTAGTCTCCTGTTGATTCTTCAACTTAAGAAATGCTCTAACAAACCAAAAGGAAGTTGACTCTAAATTTAAGATGCAGTCCTCTGCCTGCCACCCTTGTTGCCCCCACATCCTTAAAAAAGCTTATTCACAATATATGCAAAGTATAATAAGGATATTATCTTTTCATTTTTGTTTGGAGTTGGTCTGTTTTCTTATACTTTATTACTACTGCTTTTCAGTTTTTAAATGTTCTACCTCTTAGTTCTGTTACCATCACTCTTCACCATTTTCAAAATTTTATTTTGTGTCTTGACTATGAGTGGGTTCTTTGAACTCCAGTAATCTTAGTTCTATCCATGGAACCTGCAGCATTAAACCATTTAACTGTTTCCTGCATTTATCTCATCCCATGCTGTCTTAGTGCAATACTGCCTTGTCACTGAACCACAGGTTTTTTATTTTTTCTGTAGAGGCTTAGGGTGTGATCACCTGCCAAGAACCATTTGGTGCAGAAACTTCTAAATGACTTTTAAAGGGCTAGTTTGCAACTTCATCAGCAGGCACTTGCAACTGTGGCAAAATCAGTATTTGTTTCTCTAATGATGCTCTTCATTGCTCATGTTAGATGCCCTTTAAATGCATTCAGGACAAGCGTTCCTCTTACGACGATGTTAAGCACCTGCTCTCTTATTCAAAATGATGTTCAGTCAATCTTTGATTAGGTCTGCAGTCATCAGTCTTCTTTGATTTTGATACCTGAAAGTTATTAGAGTAGGTGGCTGTTCCTTTGGCATTCTAAGCTTCAAAATCACACAAGGCAGCAGTTTTATGCCATCTACTGAAGAGTCAACATTCCTGTAAACACTTTATTTCCTCCAAGTTTTTTATGACAACTATTCCCCMCCACCACCACCACCTATTCTTCCTTTAGTTTAATTGAATGGCATGTCAATATCTGGTAACTCATCTGCATTGCCCATTTGGCTGAGCAGATAATCACAATCTTGTGATCATATACTGCTAGAATGCAGTGAAGGTTTTGTTTTGTTTTTTAAGGAAGATAGAGGATGACAAAATGAAGTTCTTTACAATAGGCAAAAACTGTTAAAACTCACCATTAGTATGTCCCTTTTCTGGACTTGAATTCTTTCTTCTCATGGAATGTTTTGTGCTTATTTTTTATTTTGAGCTGTTGTTTAATGACCTCTGTCATTTGTGGGTTTCAGTCTCTGGAATATGCATGAATTCTACCACTTACTCTTCTATGTCATGAAAGCATCATTTTTTGAATCCTCTGAATGATTTGTTCTTTGTGCATTAAAAACTTCTAACTACTTTCACCTTTCCCTACTAATTTTTTTCTTTCCTCACAATTGCTACATACATTTACTGTATGCAGGAAGAACTAAGTTTAAAATTTGCACTGTTGTTTCTTGCAGTGTTTAGTATATTTCCTTTTTCACTTGCATCTCTCACSTCCAGATCTGCTGTTTCATAGTTGGCTTAGAAGATTCATGGAGGCTCATAAAATTGCCAAAAATCACAGTGGAATCTTTGAACTACAGTATGTCACACAACAAATGAGTTAGGAAAAACAGCAGAAATCACTTTTTCTTACAGTGATATTCTTAGGCAAGCTAAGGCTGCTTCAGCATGTTTTTATTCATCATTAGGCCAACTTCCCTAATCCTAAATCTCTAAACACAGTTGTATTAGCCTGAAAGATGAGAACTCCTGCTTTTTGTGTTTGTTTTTCCCCCTTTTTTTGTGTAAATGTAGCAAATATCACTATAAATAAGTGGATGAAAGCTGTTTATCAGCTATTATATATAGACTAAAGACATCTTCTTCCAGTAGTTAAACTCTGTTTCTAAAAGTGCAGATATGGTCTGTAGTATTAGATTTTTTTTTTTCTTTTTTCTTTTTTCTTTTTTTTTTTAACTCTGCTCGTTTTCAGGGTGTTACAAGCTTATTGATACTCAATGTTGTCTTTCCTCAGATGGTTATATAATGTCTATGTTCAATCTGTTATTCTGCCTTTAAGGTATGATTGTGATAGTTTAGTCAGATTAGATTCATTTTTTTTATAATGTGCTGTAAACAGTATGTTTGCTCTGTGGTAGGCCTGTTTGAGCAAAACTATGTTGGATTAGAATAGCATGTCATATCAAACAGAAGTTTTGATTAGTAGAATTCAAGGTGGCACCAAACCTATCTGCATCTGCTCAGAACTTGCAAGAAATAAAGGGGTGAGCGGGGTTTGGGGGAGGGACAGGGCCTGAAGCAGATGCCTTCCTTTTGGTCGTCTTATTTCTTACAATTCAGTCCTCAGCAAAATTCGTGAGACTTTAATTTCTATTTTTATTAGACATCAGAAAGCAAGATCTACCCAAGTGTTAGTATAAAATCTGAAAAACTACAACATGAGCTCTAGTATTAACAAGTTTAATGATGTTACATGCATTTGAGAAATGTTTCTTTTGGAACACTGTGATGTTGAGGTCAGGTTGGCCTTTTTTTGATGCTTTAATGACAGAGTGATACTTCAGTTTATGGTAAAGTTATATCAAATTTAAATACTACAGTTTTGCATTATATAAAATGACTTCCATTATGGCTGCAGTGATTTTTTTTAACAAAAATGTTCTTTAAAAGTAAAGACAACAGCAAAAAAACACTTGGCCCTTACTAGCTAGTTCATTAAAATACTATGAAAAATTATAGTGATGGTTAAACTTTTTCATTTTGTGCTTGAAGAGACTTTACAAAGTAAAAACACAAATTTCTTGTCATATGAACTTAATGACAGCACAATTTCCCTAACTAGTAGTGTTTGTAATTATTACTCTAGTTCTACTATAGGATTACAGATAATTTCAAGTTTGTCTATATTTTATTGAAGTTCAGAGGCAAATCTTCAAAACAAAGATACGTTCCTTTTTCATTTGTATGATCAGTATGCTTACAGATATTTTTTCTTTGATATAAATACACTACTTCTATCAGTGCATTTACTGGTGTCCCCTAAACATTTATTTTAAAATAAAGCTTGAAATAAAAGTTCCCAATTCTGCAACTTTTATACTGGCTTAAGTAGAGCTCTTTGTGTCGATCTGCCTCTGTACAAAGATTAGGACCTGATTTTCTGAAGATGATACTAGGTCACACAAAGAAATTAAAATCTCTGCGCATTATCTTATTTTGAAATACTGATTCCTAAATGCTGATTGTAATGTGGTTTGTGGCCCTTGTAGGTGGATCAGAGGATAATGATGTTCTGCATTTCTTATTGTTATTCTCTTGTTCTATACATTTATTTATTTTTCGTATCTTTCTGGTCATCAACTTTCCATTATTTTAAAATATTTTATATACAAGAAGTGGCCTATAGTTATGTGCTCTTTTCACACTTATAGTCTGTTGGATTCCTAGACTATTTTTTAACAAGTTCTAAAATCCAAAGCAGGACCCTCTTGTTTGCAGGGGTTAGTAAGAGTGCAAGCCTTTTTTCCAAAATCTGTAGTAACTGCGGTCTTTAACATCTACCTTTTCACTGAGCTTTGCCTGAAAATGACCTGCACGTCAACATACTGTACGTGTTCTGAAATACTTTAAAAACAAACAAACAGAGGACTTTTGCATTTGCATACATGAAGTCTTATGATCGAAACTTGATGATTATTATTAAATCCATCAGACAAGAGAAGAACGGAAAATGGAAGCCATCCTGCAAGCTTTTGCCAGACTAGAAAAAAGAGAAAAAAGAAGAGAGCAGGCTTTGGAAAGAATCAGCACAGCAAAAACTGAAGTTAAATCAGAATGCAAGGAAGCACAAATTCTCAATGATACTGAATTTATTCAGGTAATTATCTGGAACTTTATTTTAACATTAACTTTTAAAATGGCAATATTGATTAGTTAGGAATTCAAAATACACTTGAAGATATAAGAAATATCTATCTATATATTTTTTTTAATATATTATTTCCTTGAACTCAAAAAATATTGACCAAGATCTGTAGTGTTTTGAGCAGTGTTGGCTCATGGCTTTCAAGAAACCTATATAGAATTTGTTAAGGAGGAATTTCGGTTACATTAGTTTATGCAAACACACGCATACACACAACTGCTTTGTAATTCAGTCTCTTTTCAAAGTTCAAGATGGGAGGTGTTTACAGATGCTGATTTTAGGCAAAGGAGGTGAGGTTTCCGTAGGCACCCTTTATAACCAGTGGTTTAGAACATATTTCTTCAGTGTGTTCTTCATGTTATAATCCTTTCTTTTCTCTTTAGAGAAACAGAATTACTAAGGCTTAGTTGGTCCTGAATTGCTCCTGCAGAAGATACTTGAATTGTATCATATAAACAGTTTACGTTCTTGGATGCTGGTACACTTCATATATAGAATTGTTGCTCCTTATCTTGCAAATGCTCTGACAGATTCTTACTGTTTCATCTGTTTCTCTGGATAGTGTATGTCAGCATGTTAAGTACCTGTATGACCATGGTAAATGTTCAGTTAACTATAGTGTATTACAGAAAGGTCATTGAACTGAAAGATGTTACRATGCAAGCAGCTGATTTCTAGGTCATAGATGAATAAATGCAGCATGGCAGTTCTTACACAGCTCTACAGTGGTCTGAGCAGTGACTAATCCATGTAAATGCTCTGTCTGGTAGTGATGTATCAGGTGCTTGGAAGGAAAGTACACGACATCTTGTAGCCTGTCCTGAAGAAAGAAATATTAGCTCTGAAATATTTCAGTTCTAATCATAGAAATGAGATAGAGGCTTTTCAGACCTCTGGGGAACAGACCATGATTTATCTTAAGTGAGGTACTTAGTGAGATTTGTTTAGTGGACTTTGTTTTGTACCAGGAACCAGCAAAAGAAGAAACTGCCACTAAGCCTACCCCAGCCAAAGTGAACAGAGCTAAACAGAGAAAGAGCTTCTCTCGGAGTAGGACTCATATTGGACAGCAGCGTAGGCGACACAGAACTGTCAGCATGTGTTCTGATATCCAGCCGTCTTCTCCGGATGTGGAAGTGACTTCACAACATAATGAAACTGAAAATGCTGCACTGGTAGCTGAGCCTGAAACAGAAACTGTTGTTGCAGAAATGGTTACTGAAGCAGAAGCTCCAGCACTTAATAAATGCCCTACTAAGTATCCTAAAACAAAGAAGGTATGTCTCTTAGGGGTGGGGTGAAAAGGATCGACTTAAATACATGCGTGTGTGTGTCTATGTATTTGTATGTATATAGTTTTTTAAACTCTAAAGATACTGATGCAGCAGTCTATGTAGATAGAAAAATAAACTGATTTTTTTCTTTAAAAATTACCGTATTGTATCCACTCACTGATAAGAGATAAATAAGGTTTCTGTTAGATCTATCAGTAGGAGTTATTTTGGATTTTACAAGATTTTCAAGGTGTGTCTTTCAGAAATTTGGAACAAATACTTTTGAATTGAAATACTTCATAAATAGACTGAATACTGTCCGTAAACAAAACATACTTAAAGCTCTTGGGTGTTGAGGGGAAGCACCTATGTTTTGCAAATACAAGTCTTTCCTTCCTTTATTCATTGTCTGCTTTAGAATATATTTTAATAGTAGTGATCAGAATATCTCAGTGGAAATTATTAACTAGTATTTCTGAGACAGGTGTTCCAAAATGAGTAGATTTAAACCTTGCAAAAGTTAACACATTTTCTGGTGTGTAAATTCTTAATTTTCATTAGCACACTGCTTCTAACAAAAAAAAAAAGACTTTTGCATATGGTTTGGAGAAAAGCCACAGTATTTAACGGCATTCCAAAAAAAAAAAAAAAAAGACCTACATCTGCAAAACTGAATAAATAGTAAAAGGCATGAAGTAAATCTGCAGTCTGCATTAAGAAGTTCCATTTTCTTCAGCATGCTTTATCTGACCACTTCATTCACAGGTGTGAATACTTCATTCAGAAGGTGGGGAAGGAAGCAGAAGAAATACTAACAGGTTGAAACTACTTGTCAAATGAATAAAATGATGTAGAAATTACCACTTAAAAGAAACCCTCAAATATACTTAACCTATATTTACATTTTTTTTAAGAAGGCAGTGGAGTCGTCATGTAATGCTGCTTATGGCCACACTAAATTCTTATCTGAAAGCAGACTAGAATCTGTTCCTTCTATTTTTGTGTTGCATAGGTACATCAGAAATCAAGACATCTGAGAAGACTAAATCTTACTGTATTCTTTTTCTGTTCTATAATATTAAGAATATGTCTGGTTGCCTTGTACCCAATACATCTTCAGTGAAGTGAGAGTCTTGATTTAAAAATATAAAAATTTAAAGAGGTTTGTGAAAGACCAACATCTTAAATACGATATTATGACAATCTATGAAAATCTATATTAAAGCTTTAATACTTATATGTGATAATTTGGCAAGTCTTTATTTAAAGTTCAACTGCTGTAATATTTAGTGAGTCTAGTTGCATAAAAGTTTTTAAAAGCTTACTCTTTCACCMCCCCCCCCTTTTTTTTAAAAAAACTTCTTGGATTGTCTTAAGCCTTGTAAATAAAGCAAGATGTTGCATTCTACTTTGAATTGGTCTTCAAGCTGTTATAGTGCGATGAATATTGGTATTTGTATTTCATGTGTAAACACTTTATTTGGAAGGAATGGGTGCTTCTCACAAAAACATTCACTAAAAGTGGAGAATGAGCTTAAGCTGAGAAGACAGACACTCTGGTTTTCCTATTCAAGTCTCTGCATTGGAGAGAAGGATTAAATCTACTCATTTTGAAAAGTAAAGAATTTTGGGGGTGAATCTCAAAAGTAATTAATTCAAAGACTTCTATACCTAATAGAGTTCAGTTACTTTACTTCTGGTTCCCTGTTAGTAGGAACTTAAATCCACTGGCACTTTTTCAATGAAGAAGCCTCTTGAACCAGGTAGGAGAGAATATCCTTTTTTGATAAATGTGCCTTGGTAAATGTGTTGTAGTTTAATATGACTACAGCCGGGAAGAAAGTTAAGATGTCTTACCTGACACCTTGAATGAGAATCCTGACAATATGGGAAGCTGATAATGAAATCAATTTTCTTCAATTAAGATGTCACTGATTCCCCTCAGCTTAGGTGCTCAGGCTTGAATTTAAAACATATCCTAGAATTTTTGTATAAAAAGTTCACATCATAAGTAAAATCAATCTGGACATTTGTGCAGCATGTTCAGTGAGAACTAAACTAAGTCTAAAAGGGCTAGGATGTTCTCAGTTTATTTAAAACAAAAGTTCTTGTATGCCGAGCGAATCTGTACTGATTCCTTCTCTCCTCTATTTGCTCCCCCCCCCCCCACCACCACCACTCCCCAATTATCTTACCAGACTGTCATATTCTTAAATAGGTTCTGCAACCTGGAAACTACCTGTTTTATGACTTACATAATAGTTGACTGGGTGAATAACTGAAGTAAAGACATTTCTAAAAGCTGCTGATCTAAAGTACTCATTAAAATACTTATGTTTTTCTTTCTCTCTGTTTAGCACTTGGTCAGTGAATGGTTAAGTGAAAAGAGTGAGAAAACAGGAAAACCTACTGACAGTCTTCCAGAAAGGCCGCTACGTATAACTACTGACCCTGAAGTTCTGGCTACTCAATTGAATTCTCTACCAGGTCTCACTTACAGTCCGCACGTATATTCTACTCCAAAGCACTATATTCGTTTTACTTCACCGTTCCTTTCAGAAAAGAGGAGGAAAAAAGAACCTGTGGAAAACATTACTGGCTCTTGCAAGAAGGTAATGCTTCTCTTCATTTAACATGGTCTTGAAATGAAAAGCAAGTTTCTGATGGTTCCCTATACCATATTACTTAAAAGTAAGTCTTTCTTACTGGCACGAGCCTGTACAGAAAAGAAGTTGTTTTGACGAAATGATTCTGTTGTTTGTAACACATTGAGAAATGCTTATTTGTAAACTACTGAGTGATTAATTTATTTTTATTACAGCGCTGGTTGAAGCAGGCTTTGGAAGAAGAAAATTCAACAATGATTGATAGATTTAATTCACCGTCTCAAGAGAGATCTAGAAGTCCTGCCATCAATGGTGAAAATAAAAGTCCTTTATTACTGAATGACAGCTGTTCCTTAACAGGTGAAGTTTTTACTAATAAAATGCATGAGTTATGTCATAGCAGATTAATATTCTCATATCTATGAAGGAATGTATTTTTTTTAAAACAATAAGATTGTAAAAATCTCAGAGGTAGTTGAACTGTTTTCTGAAGTATAGTCTTTTGAATGGTTGTTTGAAAGAAATGCTTAATAGCATAGTGCTTTTTCCTTGATCTGTAAGTGATAGTTCCAGATAAGTAACTAGTAAGTAACAACTATTTAAATCATAGTGATTTTCTACAGATGCTTACAATCATCARAAGACTGATCATTTTGAGTATGAATATTAGAAGGTTAGGTTATAAATTCATTTTTCTGTGCTGTTCTGTATATTCAGAATTCCTGTTTAAGTCAGTGATATTGTATGTGGGGGAAAGCTGTATAATCTTTTAACAGTAGTACAAAATGGGACTATGCTAAAAACAGTGAAATTTTTCTTAAGGATATAGAGTGTATTAGATGATTCCTGTATACAATCCTGATTTGAATTTCCATTTTTGAGCTGAACAGTCTTAAAGATGCACAGGAATTGACACTTCCTTTTTGGAATTTTTTGGGGGAAATAGTGCTTCCCATCATCCTAGCATGGAAAGTTTCAGATGTTGGTCACTGTAGAATGTTTTAAGAGTTTATTTTTCAGAAAGTCTGGCCTTTGAGATTTCTGTAGTTGTACTGATTTTTTTTTATTGCATTGAGTATTTAAGAAACACTTTAAGTGATTACCRTAAATCTCTTCTAACGCTCTTCTTTCTTCTCTAATTTTAACATATAGATCTAACCACGCCATTAAAAAAACGAAGACTGTATCAGCTGTTGGAGTCTGCTTTCTCAGAAACATCTACACCTACTCCTTCTCCATATGCCACACCAACTCATGCTGACATCACTACCACAGAGCCATCATTATTTGCTACTCCTCCTAGGATAAAAACAGAAGACGAAACTTGTAGAAATGGTTACAAACCCATATATTCACCAGTTACTCCCGTAACTCCATGTATACATGGAAATACCATGCACTTTGAGGTGAGATTTGTAGTGAATTTTAATGTGTGGAGATAGACCATTATAGTATAAATCAGTATTTGTACTCCTGGTTAGTACTCTGAAATTCTTTTCTGTGTTCTTTTAGGCTGAAAGAAATTGACTTATAATTTCTTCTTCTTTGTTTAGAATATTTCCTCACCTGACAGTTCCCCAGAAATAAAAAGGCGAGCTTACAGTCAAGAGGTAAGGGTCTTTCAGAAAACTGCAAGTGGTTCTCTTGATTTGATCTGTGTAGCTGGAACGTTTTTTGTTTTAATGCTTTTCATCAGATGGTGTAAGTTTCCTGAAATGTAATGGGTGAATTCCCCTCTGTTTTACCTGGTCTTTGCTGTATGTCTCTGTTTTTCCTCTTCCGTTTTCCATCTTAAACTTGTTCTTTGTCTCACTTAAAAATTATAACAGTTGTTCTTGACAGGCAATAATTACTATAATTTGGGGGTAAGTACTAAAAAAAAATGCTGGTACTTTAAAACCTATTTTTATTCTACTTGTACCGCTTCTTCTTGTTATCAGCATCTCTTAAATGTTTTGGCTGAACCAGGTTGAGCTTAAAGTGGGGAAAGGTAATAAATATTGTGTCTGGGGGTTTAGTTCAGGTACTAGAATGTGCCCAAACTATTTCCAGACTGGTGTGTCTTGTTGTGCTGCACTAGAATGATTCACATGGTTCAACCACTAGAGGGCAATCTTACCCTTAAATACAAGAACTTCCATGGCGATATTTTTGTTCAAAATAGAAGAATAATGAAAACGCACTATGTAAAGCTCCACAACAACATGTAATTATGAATTACGGGTGATAACTACAAAATTTACATTAAGATGTCTAACCATAAGCCTAACACCTAGAAGAAAGAGGTAAAATAAGTAACAATAAAAATTTAGCTGACTATATTTCTGAAGAACTTCTCTTCTGACTCTTACAAACTAATGATTGAAATACTCTCTTCAATAGAATAAGTATATTTTTTAAGTCAACATCTTAAGTGTTGAAATACTAACATTTTTTCTACTGTCATAACTGTGAATTGAATTTAAAAATAGTTTTTAAATGATTATAATTGAATATTTTAGTGTTTAATCTGATTTAAATTAAAAAGAAGGGTTTTATATAGGAATTTTATTCTGTTATTTCTAACAGAAGTTTTTTTTAAAAAAAATATGAAAGCCTTTAAAAGAGGTTGATTTAGAGAAGACATTTCTGGCTATGGATGTGTGCTGGATTCTTCAGATTTTTTTCTTCTACAAAATAYTGATTTTAATATTGCCTTAAAATTCTAAGGTGTCCTGGGAAAGTTTTCCCTTGTCTTCTCTATTCTCCTCTCTTGAAATAAGTGTCATTGCTAAGACTTTTTTTCTTCTCTTTGTAGCTCTTCCAGGCCAGAGATTTACTTCTGTTAAAGCTCCTTCTCTCATTTCTTTGCCAGTCAAAAATAAAAGCTGATTTAAAATTTTAAGATAAGGTTTTGACTTCAGTCCATATGCGTTTCATTAAGATGCTCTTACGTAATGCATAGAAATAGTTAGAAATACATGTCTGGTTATAGAGCTGATTCTTAAAGAAATTCACAGCATTAGATGATCTTAAGTCTCATTTAAAAGCATAACTGTCAAAATAAGAGTTGTAATATGGAAAAATAGTTGATGTGTGGGGTTTTTTTTTGTTTTTGTTTTTTGCAGGGATATGACAGAGCATCGATTCTAGCACTGAATTCTTTCAGAAATTCTAATCTGACAGAAATGGGCCTGCAAGAAATTAAGACTATTGGATATTCCAGTCCAAGGAATAGGACTGATGTCACACGGCAGTGCACTGGAGAAATGGAATCTGTGTCAGACCTCCAGCTGGGACTCGAAGTAATTGAGCAAAGTGCACTGCATAAAAACCTGGAAGCCCCCACACATGATAGGACTGATTCAAACAGCCAATTAGAAACTGCTCATTGTGGACGGGGCACAATTTATTCTTCCTGGGTAAAAAGTCCCGACAGGACAGGTGTAAATTTCTCAATGAATTCTAATTTGAGGGACTTGACACCTTCACATCAGTTGGAGGTAGGAGGTGGATTCAGAATAAGTGAGTCAAAGTGCCTGATTCAAGACGATGCTAGAGGCATGTTCATGGAAGCATCTGTTTTTTGTACTTCAGAAGATGGAATTGCATCTGGCTTTGGAAGGACTGTCAATAACGACAACCTGATGGATGGAAATTGCACACCCCAGAATCCTCCACAAAAGAAAAAGGTTATAATTTTAAGAATCGCTTGGTCTTCCTTATGTAGTCTGCTAATCATATTTTTATAATGGAAAGGACCATGTGAATTAAACAAAGGATGGGAGGGTGGAAATCTGCTTGCTTATCTTTAGATATTACAGCAGAGACATTATTSAGGAGAAATTATGAAGAGCAAAGTCACATATCCACTAGTAAATATAGTTTTCTAATCTGACAGATAAAAATTTACTCTTTTCATAGTTTTTATTTAATGTCATTTTATATGAATCATAAATGACTTGCTCAATAATAAAACTTGTGTTTGACAAATAAGCACAATCTAAATTTTTAAGTCTCATGACAAATCTTGTAGGTAAGTTACATGATTGTGGAATCAGAATTGAAAGTTACCCTGCATAAATGTCTTGATTACACTTTACTGTCAAGATGCATTCCCTTTTCTCACAGAAAGGATGGCAAACTTTAAGAATGATAGTCTCCAACACAGTAGCTTATCTCTTCTGTCTATTAACAGACTGTAATTTATCTTTCTTGTTTACTTCCCCAGAGAAAAAAAATCATATCTTTTAATGATGTGGGTGGAGAGGGGTTGCATGCATGCACAGGGAGGTTTTGGTTCCCTGCCCCATTACAGGGGCATCCTTCATGCTCGTGATTTTTCCTCTGGAAGCACTCAGTCACAACTAAAGATTTGTTTCCTCTGCTTCAAACTGAGACATGGCTGAAGCAAGGTAGTAGGAGCTTTGTTCATACATAGTCCAGATCCTGAGAAGTTATATATATTCATGCATGTTACTGTAGCCGTGCTGTTTTTGCAAAGCCAGCTAACATAAAAGGAGCCAAAATTTCTGTAGCTTTCTGTTTGTCATGTGAAGATTAATAAGTTGTTTCTCTTCAAGTCTAAGCAGTGCTTCAGTAAGTGCCCCCCACCCCTTTTCTTGCTAACAAGGAACCTTTCCTGGTTACTACTGCTGAGAGCTTGATACACCTCATAATCCCCAGGGAAAACAGATGTGGCTCGTTTGCCCCCTCCACAGGTGTGCCCTTGGAGTTCCTGTCTAAAATAGACTGTTTGAGAAAACAGGCGGAGAAAACTGTCTGTACTCCTGAAAGAATGGGTTTTAGGCTTTCCAAGGACAGACAAAAAGGAGAAGGTGAAGGAGAGTTTTGGAAGAGGAGAATAATTAGAAGCCTGTGCCCAAAATCAGATTGACATGCTTGTCTTTATGCAGTTATTCAGGGAAGTCATTCCACAGCTCCATGTTTTTATGGGTATTTTCTCATCTATTTTCTGTCAGCATTGCACAAGTTTGTCTCATTTTGCTGAGCTCTGTACATAATGGCAATACATACTTTGTTTTCAAATAACACCCATAGATTTTTATCCATTCTTAACGTAATATTCTTGAAGAGATTCCAATCACGTGATGTAGAAATAATATCAATTGTTTCAAAGCAAGATCAATTCTTAACCTGAGCTTTATGGAAAAAACCAGATATTCTTAGCTCGTCTTGCCTTACATACAGATCAGTCTTTAATGGATAGATCAGGGAAGGGAAAGCGGCGGCAGGGGTGACCTCCATTTCACCCCCTCAACCCAAGGACTACAGACAAACTAGGCCTTCTTGCACATGTTCTCACATGCACACTATCTCCCTTTTCCTCTCTCTGTTCACTTTTATTGAGAACTGAGCCATATAAACTTGAATTCTTTCATTATAGCACTTTAGTTTCTTGTTTGGATGCCAGAAGGTTCAGAGTAGGTTGCTGTCAAGTAGAAGAACAGATATGAAAACATTAAATGCAACTTGCACAAAAAGAATTTTCTTACTAAATAAGAGTTTGGAAGTTCAGGATTTCAGTTTTCTGCTTGAAATTCTAAAGATGCATGGTGAAAGGTTGTCTTTTTTTTTTTTTTCCCCCTCACTAAAAGTAATTGCTTATTTCTTCAACTGTTTTCTGTTCTATAAAAACTATCGTGTACTAAGGCTTTTTTTAATATAGAAAGTAGAAACTATTTGTTCTTTCATGTATCATTGTTTTTGGTAATAAACCATTTTACTTGAAATTTAGCATAAAAATATGTTCCAATCAATCTTTTTAGACTGCAGTAAAGACATTGATTTAAAATGAATGGGGGAAAGAATGCAAATTTAAGTTGCAGGTTCCTTATATTGAAATATATGTAGAGCTTGGTGAAACCTTGATCTATGTGATAAAGTGGAGCTAAAGCCTGGTAGATTTTTAACATGAGTTAGTCAGACTGAAACCAAGATGTAACATCTCTTAAAACTAGCATTGTTGTATAAATATTCCTTTATTAGTGCTGCGGTTGTAGAAATGCTGTGAACTCCCTTGTATGTTCAACCAACAATACAACTTCAGGAAGGAATTTCCCCATTTTTGCTGACCCACATCAACTTCTTCGTCTTCTCTGAGGCAAAATTCTGTACTTCTTTTTTTGGCAAAAGCTTTTCTTTGTCTTTCTTTTAGTTACTGCTAACTGGTACACTGTAAACCCACCGCTAATGTGGTGAAATACCTTCCGTTTTCCTTTAGAACCAAGTAAATGTTATGTTTTACTGAAAGTATGTATTTTATGTGTTTAACTTACTGCCCTGAAAGTGTCAAAAAAGTATAATAACTCTATCTCTCTCTCTAATCTTTTCTCCATAGGTATCCTTATTAGAATACCGTAAGAGGCAGCGAGAAGCTAGAAAAAGTGGCTCAAAGACAGAAAACTTTCCCCTGGTTACTGTATCTCCTCATGCTGCTGGTGGAGGAAATATAAGTAGTAACAATGGTGCTAATGATGGGTTTAACAACAGTGGTGAAAATGGGGAGCAAACTGATAACGCTGCAAGCCTACCTTTACCACTGCCGACTACTGTTTATAGTGCAGCTCCAGAAGAGATTGGCAACAACTGTGCAATTAAGGAAACTTCTTCCAGTGAGAAGAATGAGCCGGAAGTTCAATGGTAATCAACAAAATTTTCAAGAGAATTACCTACTTAAAGAAGCTTGTTGTATTTGAAATATGTGACTACTGATCAGAAGCCCTGCTTTCAGATCAGTGAGTAGTTTGGGCAAGACAAGTCACATATTTCTGTAGGTTATTAAATTACACAGTGTAGTTAAGGGTGTAACTCTTCAGAAGAGGGTATTGATGAGTACACATCCTGCTTCTACAGTTGCTCAAGTCAGGCTGTATGTGCTGGCTAAGCAGTGTGGAGGAGGGAGCAGCAGTAGGATAGAGAGAGGCTGGTCTGATGGCTTTTGAGAGTCTGATTCTCAGCGTGGCAGTGGCTGCGCGCTGCACTGCAGTGGAGGTGCAGTTCTTGCATCTCTGGCACTTCAGTTCTCTTATCTCCTGGTGCTTCATCTGTGGACTGAAGGTAATGCTTCATCATGCAGAAACTAGTGTGTTATATTGTAAGCAAAGAATGCGGAAAACAGAATAGCCAAGGAAGAATTTACCAGTAACTTTTCTACAATAATTCTGCTAACTACACAGTTAGCACAACAGTATTGTTTCAGGCAAGAATATATATAGTAATATTCCACAAACTGAGTTTTCTAGGGTGTTGTTCTTAGCCGGATTGTGGGAATGAATTGATTATAAAAGAGACAAAGACATGGCTGTCACTTCATGCACAGTATCTGGCAAGTTGAACGTAAGCTTAAAATTCTTTGTAGTTATCTAGTATTTACAACTATAGATCCATTTTTAAAGAGAACTTTTTTCTTAAAAAGAATAAATTTTTTTCAGCTTTTGAAGAAAACAGTTTTCTACAAATAATGAATATAAAACAATGCCTGAAGTCTCCATTTCTGAGGTATAGATTTTGGTGTTAGGTTTGTCAACTGTTTAAAAAAGAGAAAAGAAAAAAAAAACGCACAACAGAGCTGTGAATGTTCTTTTCATATTAACAGGAACTTGCAGTTTCCTTAATGCAGCAATGTTGCAGGAAATTRAAGTATTAAAATATTTTAAGTGTGAGGAAAATCAGATGTAAGCTATCTAATGAATGCCAGAACCAGTTATTTGGCTTTTTTGTGTAGTCAGCACCGTAAACTTTCTGACTCTATATTTGCAGGTAACTTGGGCTAAATTTTGGTGTGGGGCAGTATCTTCTCTTAAACGTAATATATTCTCCTCTCTTCAAGGACTGCATCAACCTCCGTGGAACAAGTGAGAGAACGAAGTTATCAGAGAGCTTTACTTCTCAGTGATCATAGGAAAGACAAAGATAGTGGTGAGTACATTTATCACGTCAAAGGTGGATTAATCTAAGCAGTCCCCCATGGTAGTCCTTAATCATTCTAATATTGTGTTTGGGTCTCCTTCATCTGTAGGAAGAGAATCACCTTGTAGCCCATGCTCACCGTCTCATGTTCAGTCTCCACCTTCATCTCATTCAAATCTCATTTCCCAGTTGCAGCTTAAGGTCCCTTCTTTCACTGAATTTATGGAAGGTCAGTAAGCAGATGACCTTGTATGACACTTGACATACTGAATAGTCTCTTACAGCAACTTTAAGTAGCTCTTTAGAGTCAAATGTAAAGTGCTTAGTGGTTTTTGCAAAAGGCTTGATATTTTTTTTCCCTGCTTTTACATTTTTCTGATTTATGCCTGTAGAACTTGATCCTGAAAATTCAGAGCCCACTTCTGAATGTCCRTCCCCAGATACTTCACAAAAGACTTGTAAGAGTCCTTCAAAAGCAAGCAAGGTAAAGCACATCTCTGCAGATGCATGTGTGTATAACTGTGTGTGTATATTCTATAACATATATATTAGTACATACATCTGGAACTTATTTCTTTAATGATAGTTTCATGATTTAGTTCTGTAAGATAGATGTCTGTGCATGTAATCATTAAATAGCTAAATATTTTTGCAGATATTTATATTAAGGGTAGTTTATACATGGTAAGAATTTGGTTTGTTGTTTCAGCAGGGTATCTAGCTATCCATAATCTTGCATTCTGTACACACATAAGAAATTATATTGGTATATTCAGAATCACCACAATTTTGCAGGTTGAATGCTGAAGAACTGACAGTCAGAACTGACAGTAGTAATGTGATTTAAGTACCTCTTACCTTAACAAGAGTTTGCTTTCTCTATGTGAGTTTGGCACTGTTTGTCAGTTGAGACATTGATGTGGAGAAGGTAGCTACCTGTACAATATTAAATGCAGTAATTCAGGTTGTAACATTGTCAGTTTGTTCATATTATCCCCGTTCTAAATGTTAAATCACACTTAAACTTGCTACATAGAGTCTGGAACTATTCAGACTCAGATCTAAAACTTTAACAAATAATACAGATTCTGACTTTGACCTGATAGGTCGTATTTCTGTTACTACTTTAAAATACTTGCTAATCTAACTTTAAAAGATCAATTTATATATACGGGTTAAAAACTGTCTGTACTGAGTTTGAGCTTCCTACTAGCTTTATTTTTCGTGCACTAAATATTTATTTGATACCATAACTCTTTTCCTTATAGTTGCAGAAAAAGATAACACTATTCTGAGATTTTTTTTTCATTTAAATTTATGCATAGGTAAGTGTTTTGCACTGATTTGTTTTCTTTTCATTCTAGCCTTCTTCACCGAGTCCTGTAGTTTCAACACAGTCACTTGGGAAAGCAGCCACAAAACCAGATTCGCACTGGGAAACTGCAGCTAATGCACCAGAGGCTGAGTGTGTTAATCATTCAAAATCTGAGCTGCAACAGAAACAGCTGGCAAATAATGTCCAAGCACTTTCAAAAAATCATCCATCTCAATCGCATCTGCGCAGTTCAGCTGAGCAACTTTCACATTCACAGAAGTTGCCTTCTGCACCTTTAAAGTTGCATTGCCCCCCTTCACCTCATGTAGAAAATCCTCCAAAGTCATCTACTCCTCACGCACCTGTGCAGCATGGTTATCTTTCACCAAAGCCTCACTCACAGCAGTTGGGATCTCCATACAGACCTCATCATCCACAGTCACCTCAAGTTGGAACACCCCAGAGGGAAACACACCGAAATTTTTATCCAGCAGCGCCAACCCTTCAGCCTAGTAATCAGCAGCAGACTAGTGGACCGCTGTTTACTCAGACAACTTCAGGACAATCGTCAGCTTCTTACAGCCAGTTTAACCAACAAAATTTGAACAGCAGTGCACCACCTCCCCCTCCACCCCCACCACCTTCTTCTACTTACTATCAAAACCAGCAGTCCTCTGGAAACTTTCAGAGTTACAGTCAACTGAAGGGTAGCATACCCCAACAGACTGTATTTTCATCCGGACCAAATCAAGCACTTCCTGGCACTGCAGGTCAACAAACAGTGCCAGGGCATCACGTAACTGCAGGGCATTTTTTGCCATCCCAGAACCCCAGTATTCATCACCAGGCCCCCTCATCTGCTGCTCCCCCTCCTCCTCCTCCTCCACCTGCTCCAGGACCTCACCTTGTACAGCAGCAAAGTTCTCATCAGCAGCATTCTGTAGCACATGTTGTTGGTCCAGTTCATGCAGTGGCAGTAGCTCCTGGATCACATATTCATTCTCAAGCTGCTGGACATCATTTGCCACCTCCACCTCCACCACCAGGTCCTCTACCCCACCATCAACCTCCTCATCCTTCAACTGGACACCAAGGTTTGCAAGCACAGCACCAGCATGTTGTAAACTCTGCACCTCCRCCACCTCCTCCCCCACCATCCAATGTTATAGGCTCGGGGCACCACCCAACATCAGCACAAGGGTTACATCACCCATCTCATCAAGGACCCCCCCATTTTCCTTCAAATGCTCATACAAGTGTGTCCTCCTATTCCTCACAAGCCCCACATCATACAACGTTAGGACCTGGACCTCAACATCAGCCTGCTGGAACAGGACCTCATTGCCCACTCCCTGGTCAGGGTCCTCACATCCAAACTCAAGGACCAAACAGTATTCCAACACCTACTGCTTCAGGGTTCTGCCCTCACCCCGGCTCTGTAACCCTTCCTCATGGAGTGCAAGGACCGCAGCAGGCATCGCCAGTGCCTGGACAGATTCCAATCCACAGAGCACAGGTGCCACCAACTTTTCAAAACAATTACCATGGTTCAGGGTGGCATTAAAATGGATCCCTTTAATTCTAAACATTTTTAAAATGTTCTGTAATATAAACTGTGTATATTTCATATGTACCTATTCAAGGTACTTTTTAAAGCTTGTACATGATACTTTGTATAAAAGCAAACACCAGTGCTCTTTCATTGTATTCTTTCCATTTTTTGCTTTTTAAAATTCCTGAAAAAAATGTGCTGTTAAGCCAGTATTAGGTATTTCTTTTTATTTTGTAAGTGAACATTCCAGCTGTTTTTCTGGCAGTAGGTTTGATGCTGCGTAAACTTTAAAATTTTATTGTTGCAGTTAAATTCATTTAGTGAATGTTTTCTATATTACTTTAATACATATGTGATTAAATAAGTACACAGGCTAAGTGATGGCACTAACATTTTTTTTCATTTTCTTCTGTCAACAGTTCTTTGTGTGCATAGAGATAGAAAACAATGCAATACAAACTTTTATAGTTTTGGTGTGGTCATGGCTTTCTGTTTCATCAGTTATTTGCAGAAAATGTAATTTAATGTATAGACTGTTTCTAATGTCTCTGACAAATGCTGTAAATACTGTATTTCTTTTGCTTGTAAAATTGCTTAAAGCTTCTTTCATTTGATATAGTATTGTATATAATAAGTCTCTTTTGCAAAAAAAAAAAGTGTGATCTTTGTGAAAGTAGTACAGTATATGATCTTTAATTTTTTTAATATACTGTCACATTGCAGCACTGGTTGGGCATTTTAATTCATGTTAATAAATCACAATTATGTCAGTTTTAACCACTTGTCCTGAAAGGGTGGTGTCTGTTAAAGGAAATGTCCATATGTATATAAAACAAAACTGCTGTCACTTTGGGGCTATTTCACTCCCCCGCAGCTTCCAGTTGTGTGTTCACTTGTGTGCTCCACTTGACAAAGTACAAATAGGTATGGAGTTTTTTTGTAGGATGTGGGTTTATTTTCCCCTCCTGAATCTAGAGGGAAGGAAAAATTACTTGAAATATACCAGCATGTTGTGTCAGTTTACTGATAGGTCAACTTACACAAAACTGATCAACACAGTATAGATGCATTATACATAATATTCATACAGCAGCACAGCTGAGCACTAAATCCGTATTAGACATGTTATTTTGATCTTGATAACAGACCACAGTAACACTTGCACACTTGAGTACATCTCTGTTGTCCTGTTTATTCGTTCTTTCAGAATTCTTGTTATTGCAGTATCTAGTAACTGAGGCCGCCTTAAATTTTCAGGAAACTTAATAGTTAGCTAAAATATTTTTAAAATGCAGCATTTCTAATTGCAGTCCCACCGCACACTGCGGAGATTCCTTTACTCATCAAAGGAGAGGTAAGTGTTATTTTGTGGCTAAAACTGCGTATGGATATAATGAATTATGTGGCAATAAATTATTTTTTAAATAGGAGTTTACTCCTGCTGCCTAAGAGCAACAGCTAAGCAAAGCAGCTGCTGTAGAGCAGCTAAGATGTTGCTGTTGACTTAAGTAATGGGTGCAGATTTATTCTATAGTTACACAGTGTGATGATATCCTTACAATCCTGTAAATAAATGCTCTGAACTTTGATAATATAACAAAATTATCCTAGATGGCTGTGTCTCAGCATCCGAAGAAACCCAGTATGCAATGTTCTTTACTCTTGCTGCTAGAAAACCTGAGATCAAATGATGTTGGAGATGGTTGTTCCCAACTACTGAAAGAAGTTATACTTGTTTTTTAAATGTCAAAGTGATATTGTAGGGAAAATGGTGCTACCTTTAACTTTGACTAATTATTAGACACTTATTAGTGAAAGTACAACACTTCAGATACTTGCCTGTATGACCAGTGGCTAGGCAAAAGACACAGGCATCCTATGAAATACACTGTTTTGCACAAGTATAAAGGAGAACCGTATTTGGCCATCAATTGGTGTGGATTTTTTTTTTAATTATTCTATTGGTCAGATCCTCATTTTGAAAAATCTGTATCTCAACTTCTCAATTTAAGTCCAAAGTTCAAATGTGGTTGCACAGACCCTCTTCCATTCATCCACGAAGTAGGTAATTACATCACTGCAAAATAAGAAAATATGTAAAATATATACTGTATGCAGTGAACAGTAATGTGAAGAGTTGAAGGGATAACAGGACAAGAGCATATTATTGTTACATGAGTTTTGTTGTGTTGTCATGCGCAAATGGAAAGGGGTACAACAGTGGTAACATTACTCAACTTACTTGGCTTGCATGTAAAACAGGCACTTCAACTCTTTTTTTTTTTTTTTCCCTCCCCTCCAAAGAACAAACTTTCAATTAGTTGCAGCAACTAGGCACTACTTATGGCAACTCCAGCTGTGAAGTGGAAGGTCACTTTTACCTCTGTTTTGGGGTTCCTCTGTGGTATTTTTCTTCTCATTAGTGCCATCCTTGTTGCCTTTAAAAGAAGTTCGAGGATTGAAGTGCTTGAAGCGGAAGATCAGCGKACTTGCTTTGGAAACCCAACTGTTGGCATTGCCTTAGCGTGTGGATGCGTTTCTCTTGACTAGTGCGYTTTGTGCAGCCTCCTGCGAGGAGGCTTCCCCTTTTCTTGGACGAGTGACTGCGCGGGCTTAGCAGGGAAGGGGTAATCGTTTACTCGTTCAGATTAAGTTAAACACATTGTATGAAACAGTCTTTTTCAGCTCTGTCCTGTTTCATCTAGAAACCACTCAAGTGTAGCCCATTGTTCTACATTAGCCTTAAGTATTTTCTGATTTACACCAGGTAAAGTATTCTATAAATCAGTGCAGTACAGAAAGCTGCTTTTCACTTTGGCTAGGCTGAAAGCCTCCTCACCCTACTACGAAATGTAACTGTAGCAAACAGTTGGATTTAGGGCTAGCAAACATTCCAATGACCAGCACACGGTCTGAAAAAACAAAACACTTTAATTAGACAACTGCAAGCACCTCAAACAATTGGTTATTGTTACAGCATGGGGCATCTTCTCACAATCTAGTTATTGCAAAGGCATGTGAATAAATTTCATATGGACAAAGTCAAGAAAAAGTGGCACCATAGTTAACATGAAAACCAGAAATAAGCTTACATTCATCCCACTGACTTCTAAAAGAGGCCAAAATACACCTCTGTATTTTACATTCTAAAATCTGTATTGCCTATAAGCTTCGCTCTATGCAGCTTTTTTTTCCTAGGAAACACTTAATTTTTGCGTGCAACTTACAAAGAATAATTGTATGTCTAGTTATGGGAAAAAAATTAAAGCTAGTGCAAATTGTTTTAGAAACATGTAAAGCTATGAATGGAATGAGCATGATCTTGCTTGTTGGATTATTTTACCCACTGCACTGTAAGTACTTGCATCTCTCCTTCCTTAACTGATTCCAAGCACACGCTTTTATAAAACGTCAGTAATTTTACACAGAGAGTGGTTCTCATGCTCAGTTTTTAATTTTTTGTAAGGTATAGTACAACTTAGAGTGCTTATAAAAAGGCAACACCGTATGGTACCATGTCTTCACTATCACATTGTAAGGGAAATTGCTATTTTTTTTTCTTCTTAAAAGCACTTAAAATAGGCAAAAGTTCTAAAAGGGAGTGCTAAATGATAATGCATACTTTATTAGAAAGAAGTCTAGCCTTCCTTTAAAGTGCCGTTTGGGGAATGAAATCCTGTAAACCCAAGCCATTTTGTTTAAAATCCAATGAATGGGAACTGCTACAGAATAGAAAGTTTACACAATTCCTTAAAGCAGTGTAAAGTCCACTACATGCAATTTGTTTGCTATAAAGCTCTCTAAAACTTAGTAGCTTTATGCTGAAATTGAGTCCCCAATCCCATATTTAAATGGAAATAAACATTTACAGGGTGCATTTACATACACTATAATACAAGGATGACGTCCCTTTGCCAGAAGATAAAATTGTACAATTCCTCGCCATACCTCAGTTCTGACTTGATAAATTTCTTACGCTCGTAAATTATATAATATGCATCAGCTAAAATATTTTTTTCATAAATAGTTACAAAACTTGCCAAAACACATGGAGGGGAGGTTTTTTTTGTTCAAAAATCTGACATCTGAATGCCACACAACACAAGAAACAATGCTTAAAGACACGTTAAGTGTTTTCTGAAGAAAGTGGGTCAGTAAACTACTAGCTGAAGACAAAAAGACTACCCTTCCCCAAGAACACAGTGCACAAAAAGCAAAATGTCAAACAGTACCTCAAGCAAAATAAAGGTCTGAGGATTGAAGCCAGCTCACGTGTGATCCTGCTAAAGAATTTGTGACAGTCACCATTTAGGTCCGATGCATTGGAAAGTGGTTGCTGGCTTATTTTTACAGTTGGGAGATTTTGCTAAGAATTCAGCCACGGATGCCTAAGGCATTCTCCAGCTGAAGCTCGTTTTTCTGGGACCATTTCTAGCATGGGGATCAGGAAATCTGTAAACTGTGCAGCATCTTCATGAGGCCAACCGTACTTCTCCACAAGCACATCAAAAAGACTCCAAGGCTTCAGCTTGGTGATGTGTCGGAGTTCTCCTGTGAACACAAACATTACTGGTATTAGAAGACGACCTCATTATCCCTGTTTATGACTAATCCCTGCTCAGTTTTTCTCCCACTCTGTGTTCACAGCTCCTTTACCATGCTCCAAAGAATAAAAATTAGGCCAGTATATCGCAAGCTTGCGTCAGGTCCTTAAAGAAAAGGCTTATATCCAATGTCAAAAGCAAACAGTGTTATACCTGCAGGCCACTGTAAACATTTCTGTTGTGTGGTGGTTTTTTTTTTTTTTTTTTTTTTTTTTTCCCAGTGGCTGCATTCTGCCTTCCCTACACAGAGAAGCATTCACACATATGCACACACTGCATGCACAGAACCCTGCAGACCTTTTCCCATTGCTCAACCAGTGACCCAAACGTTACAAAATCTGCTCAAATCCGTAAGACACGAGGGCTCAGCAACACCAGTTACTCTGGGGACGCTGCATTTGCTGACAACGCAGCAGCGCATTGAGTCGCTGCAAACCAAGCCAAGCGCAAGAGGTTTCACAGTGCGAGATCCTGCGCCATCTCGCAGGCCAAACCACCCACCCGAGCAGCTTGGGCTGAATTTTTCCTGAGAAGGAAGAGCGGCTGCTGCCCAGGTCTCCTCCAGCGCCCACCACCAACACCAGCAGCGGCAGAGAACACGCTTCACGGTCCACCACAGAGACTGCATACAGCCAGCATGGCAACGTACTTGAGACCAAAACAAATACTGACGGAGGACAGACTCCTGCCATTCAAATCTGCACTATTATCCCGCTCATCCTGTTCGATGGGGACTCTGGTCCCCCCACCCCCACCCCGGCTTCTACTGCTGTCTCCATTTTGTCCCAGACATATCTGGGCAAGATGGGCTCTAGTGCCACTACCAAAAGCAGCATGCTTAAGCGCTTCAGAGAGCCAGGTGATGATGCTGAGATCTCCTCTGAACTCTTTAAGACGATAGTGGGTTCTCAGCACGYGCTGGAATTTGAACATGAACTCATCCTATTTCGCAATGTCATATATAAATACGTGCATAGGTGCAAGCGCACGCTCGCGCGCGCGCTCTCAGTGCACGCAGGTCATTCATACGCTTTTTAAATGAAGCAGCTTGGCAACCTGTGACTGAAAACAGACTCCTGTAATTCACTGTCCATGAAATGCTATCAGCCACCAACTCGTGGCTCTGGGCTTGTGCACGTCCCTGTGGCCACGGGAGCCCCAAGCAGGCTCAGGGCCATCAGCTTCAGACCCCCTCCGGGCCTCTCGGCCTCTGCCGCAGGGCAGCAGGACGGCCCGGCAGCGCAGATCTCCTGGCGCGGTCACAGAGCCCCCCAGAGCCTCCTTCTCCAGGGAACCGCGGGGTTTGCTAACAGTGTCCGTGTGCAAAGGCCCCTCACTTGCAAGAGAAAGAAGATGCCTACTAGTAACGTGAAGCCAAGCTGTGCCAACCACGTGCACGACCACATGCTCTGCCTCACCGTTCAGCTCTTGGAGGGCTACTGAGACAAAGAGGAACTAGATCACATGCTGCTTCTCTGCCAGTTTATGTCTGCGCATTTACAGTACAAGCACGTCCCGAGAGTGCTGTTAATTCCAGGAAACGAAAAAGACTTTGAGATGTGCTGTCCCTCTGCACATTCACATACTGCGGGTGTATGTAGGCTCAAACCAGAGAACTTTATGTATTTCCAAGCTTACTCTCAGCCCTTAAAAAAAATCACTGAACACCACTAAGTAAGTGCTGAAAATCTTAACCTTCTGAAGATTTGCAAAAGTCTGTATTGCTGCCTACTAACAGGTATTAAACTTTCTAGTAAGAATTTATAAACTCAAGTATTGTGCAACAAGCAATCATCTCAGTGTCAAAAACCATCAACTGTGTGCAAAAAAAGGGCAAAGAAAATGACCCTGTGTCCATAACTTCTTATAGAGGTTATATGAAGTTATAGAGCTCACTGCAAGGGTTGCCACAAACATTTACAAAACTAGAATAGCTTGGGGGATGATGTTTTTAAATGCAACATGGTTTTCACCTTCGTAGTTAAATTATGGAGTCTTTAGTTATCGTATTTTCAAAAAAAAAAAAAACAAAACAAAAAAAAAAACACAACCTCAAACCTATCTGAAGGCCTGGAATTTCAAAGTTATTATCCATTTTGTTCATAAAATGTATTACTTTTGTAACATTCAACCGTAGCGTTCTTGTATTTGCCTCTTCCTTTCCGTTCCCAGGTGATACACAGCCCGCATGACTGCAGGACGCGGAGGCTCCTGGTTCCGCGCAGCTGTCAGTGGGGAAGCTGAGTTCATACTGTCTGCACGCTCTTTATATCCTAGCTTATCTTCTGAAATGGAGCTTGAATTTGAAATATCCAGGCTAAGACTAAGGCATTCTGGGGAGCATAACATTCTTTAGTGTTTTTCTCCTGAGGAATAAACCTCTCTTAGTACTATGATYTGAGGTTTTCCGAAAGAAATCAGGATAAATAAAGGCAGTTAATACAACTGAGGTGGAAAGAAAAACCTCAAAAAATTTATTTTAATTCAGAGAGTTCATCTAATTTCCAGCCTAAACTTCTGAAGAAGGAGCACAGGAAATGGAGGTGTGGCAACAAGTATTTTCAAGTTCATGAAGTTCGTACTTCATGAGCACAAGCTGGAGGGTAGCAAAGCAGTACTTGAAAGAAATGRAAATTACAGACCTACTGGTCTGACATCATTTGGATCCAGGGGATTAAAATGAACTTTGAAGGAAACATTTAAGATGCACTAGTAAGTAAAAAGTCATTAACAAATGTTCTTTGGATTTTTGATAATGAAGCACATACATAGGAAATTGCCTGCGAGATAACAGAATTACTGGAATTGTCAGAACCATGTGTGGCCAAAGGGGCCACAGTAACTGACTCTCCTGAAATAGGAGGTTTTAAGTCAAAAGGAAATTACTAATGACATATTTCTTGAGGGTCTGTTGAGACCCAGAAAAAACAGGGACAGTCTATAAAAACTGTCAATGATAAATTTGAGATGTCTTATCAAGAAAGAAGAGGATGGTTTATTGAACAGTAAGAAATGGATGACACGAAGAACTGAAGAAACAGCAATGGGATAAAATTTGCTACTACAAATTCTGAGGAAATGCTCCAGACAACTTCTGATAAGGTCCCACGTTACAGCAGGTGCAGCAAGTGAGGTGGAGAAGAACCTTCTCCTTCCCTTCCAGGATGTTAACTAGCTAGCAGCGCTTTGCTTTTAACAGCTTCCYACAGGCAAATCCTCCAGCAGCTAGCCAGCGTCTCGCACACGTTTAGCTCACAAAGAAACAGGGTTAGCAAACAGTAGTTCACTCAAACGTGGCAGAAAAAGAGACTGAATTCTAAAAAGACAAAAGAATTTTAGGTTCTAGCGCCAAAACACGTTAAGCATTTTTAAAGACAAAATAGCTTCCAGGGAGGCAACAGAGAAAAGGACTCATTGGAACTATTACTGGATCCAGTATAAATCAAGAGGAAATCTTACAAAAAGAATGTATTTGTGTTATTATGACTAACAAGAAATTACACTTTTTTAATACATATTCCTATCTGAGATCACAAACTGCTTCATGTAATCACTGAAAAGSAAGTCCTTCATCCTGCCCACTCGTTAGTTGGCAAAAGCTTTCCTTTTATGTCTGTGACTTCAGTGGAACAATTCAGGGGTGAAAAGTCTGTCTCTGATGGTGAACCTGCTTACGGATAGGAACAACATTTTATTTTTCTAACTTCCACTCAATAGTATTAGTCTTCATCAGAATAAAATAATATTCCTTCAATGTCACCTGGATAAAATATTCTTAGACATTCAATACATTAACAAAATTGTGATTTCCTGGTTTTACCCAAGTCTGATTTTTTCAAAACAGAAGACAAAAGCTRTATCTCTAGGCCACATTTACCCCACAGCTCAGAGGCAGCACAAAACACAGTGGCTTGTTGGCCAGCTATGAAGCACATCGTTCCCCACTGGTCATCAAATGCAAATCCCTCCTGGATAGAGCTGGAGGAAGGAGTTTGCAGCACCAGAAAGGCTGGGAACCCAGTGGTGGTCAGGAAAAGGGAAGGGGACTTCTGGTGCCCAATTAAATGAAAAATCTCAAACGAGTGGGCAGGAAGCAAAACCTCAATTTTTCCTCTTCCACCACAGTTTACTATTTGTATTCCTCTGCAAAACCTTTCAGTTTTCCTGATTTATGSGAACTTGTAATAGCAGAATAATTAGCGTCATTTGAAAATGCCACTTGGGCTATTCAGTCATTCATCTTATATTTGAGATTTTGCTATTTTCAGTAAAACAGGTGAGATCCAATCTACCTTGTTTACAGAGCAAGCTTGGACCTAAATTTCATGTGCACAGTGAGAGGTGCTTTCATCCACCACAGARCCAACAGAGGTGGTGCCTCCACAGAACCTGTCATTGGAAGTGAGGACTCACAGGACAACCGTGACTCTCTACAGTGGAAATTCTGAAGGAAAACAAGATGCTCAGGAAGGCAAGTTAAATGCTCCACTTCATGTTCATTTTAGAAACTGCCCTCTCTTGTAAGGCAGAAACACTCCTGTGGTTTCTATACAATCATTAGGTCATTTTAAGGTTTTTCTTTATGACCTCATTAGAAAATGCCAATCAAGCTGGTGTAAACTAAAAATTTGGAATATGAGAAATTCCTTAATGGTCAGGCTGTGATTCCCAGCTCTGTATCCGTCTCTGTCGGTGGCATTAGGAGTTGCTCTTTAGGGAGTGCACATGAGCCTGGCCACTTTCTGCAGCACATTCCCCTCTTGCTAGCACCTGAAGTCCTGCATTAGGGAGGATAGAGGGAATGTTCTTACCCAGTCCTTTTACTATTTTATACATCTATGAACATGTTGTTCCTTAGCTGTTAATCTCTTTTTGAACTTCGTTGTAGTGCCTATCATCTCTCCAACCTCCTGCAGCACCAAGTCGGTGAAGTTCACTACCTACTATGCAAGGAAATAGTTAGTGCTTCTGTGTTTTAGATGCATCCCCCCCCCGTAACTCATTCTGCAGGCCCTGCAGAAGTACAGCTCTGCATTCAGCTTATCCACAGCCTTCACGATCTGGTAAAGCTTTATCATCCCCCCATCGATCTTCTCCTCTCCAAACTTTCTCCAGCCTTTTTGGTGGCCCCTTGCAAGGCAGTTGCTCCATCTCCTTCATCTAATCTTTCTGTTGCCTATCTTCATACCTTGTCTAACTTGATTAAATCCTCCTCATGGAAATCAAGCCACAGAGAGGTCTTTGCAAGCTCAGAACAGGCTTTTTCCTATGCAACGGGGGAAAGACTCGCTGGCTTGTCTGCCACCTCGTCACCCCATGCCTGCACAGCCCTGCGCTGCAGCCTCGGCCCCCCTCGCTGACCCCACGTGCCCGAGCAGCTGGAGGGCCAACGGCACCGTGCCCTGCTGACAAGCTGCACGCGCCAGGCATGTGGAGTCGTGGGCAAGGGGGAAGCTGTAGCTGCTGGGCAGGAGAGCACAGCCACCAGATGCAGGCGCCAGCCCTGGGAACTCCCACCATGCAATGTCATCTCCTATCACTCCATACAACACAGTGCTGTCTCATACACCCGGGGAACCAACAGCGCAGGTCTCGCCACGTCCCCTCATGTTCAAAAGCCTGTCTTGTTAGAGACCAGCYTGAGCACAAAATAAAAGAAAGTAAAAGAATCATAAAGACTGATGGGTTTGCCAAGATGATTTTTTTTGTCGTTCTTACATTTTTGTAAAGCACCAAACACAGCTAAGTCCTGGCCCATGGCTGTGGCTCTCAGACGTCAAAATAATCAGTAGCACTTGAAACGAGACAGCAGTGTGCATGGAAGAGCATCTTTCTCCATTGCACAGAACTTTTCTGCACACTCTCTCTTCAGGAAGCTTAAGAGAACGTGAGGACTGCACACATCTGTGTACCTATTGCCCACATAATCCTTTTCCATCTCGCTTAATCCTTATCAAGAGCATACGCTAGACCATCATATATGATCAGAAGTGAATGACAGCTGATTTTTAATCAAGTTACAAGCTATGCATTATATGATTATTCATTTCATTCACATAAACATTTGACAACAGTCACGAAAATGTAAGCTAATATCCACTTTGTTGAGTACATCACACAAAAAAAAAAAAAAGCAAAAAACTGAAACAAATACTGAAAATGTTTGCTTTTCTTAGAAAGGCAAGTTCACACCAGAATTCTTCTTTAACAAGAGCTCTCCATTTAAATGGATATATTTCTTCAGTATCCATAAATGAATGAACATATTCTCCTTTTGGATAGTATTATGCTTTAAATTAGTGTTGCATAAATACCGTTACCTTTTTTGGTGAAAAACTCCTTGGAATATTTCCCCAACATAGCGTATTTTCGAGGGATTTTTCCCAGCAGTTCAATGATCAATGCTATGTGGTCTGCATTGGAGAACATTGCCAGCAAAACAGAAACATACAACAGTTTAATCAGTACATTGCATGCACACACTAACACTGGCCCGGTACAGACAGAAATAGATTGATCCTGGTAAAACAGACACATGCACACGAGTCAGTGTGTTGATAAGGCTAACGGGGCTAATTAGGAAAAACACTTTCAGCAAAATGTCCTTGTCAAAAAGACATCTGAGTGTCAGCTACTATATATGTTTTACTATGCAATTTAAAATGTACTAATAGTTACTTTTCAGAAAGTTTAGCTAAAGGAGTTTGTCATAGATTTCTGCCTCTAATTCATGTGCATTTGTTTTTCAAAAATATTTTTTGTTGCTAGATTTGAGAAAATGCTCTTTAGTGGGACATGTTACAACCAGCAACAGCAATTCCACTTCTGTCTGCATCACGGCACCTTTCAAAAAGAAGAGGTACTACCTCTGCGATTGAAGAATTCCCGAGAATATTTTCCAGATAGAGCAAAGTGCCTTGGGATATTGCCTAGCAGCTCTATGATGTGTGCTATGTGGTCTATGAGGGAGAGAAAAAAAGGATACGGGAGTGGAAGGGGCAGGGAAAGGATGGGATAAAAAGAAGAGGAAAGAAACTGGAATTAGTAAAAAATCAGAAATAGTTTCAAATCAACAATGTTTGCAGCAAATCCATGCAGAGGTTTCCAGGATCAGCAGAGCTCTGGCATCATTAGCAGCATTTAGGAACAATGAATGATGCCCACGTTACCACTGCAAAGGGCATTTACAAGCAAACAAGCATGAAAATGGACAGGTACACAGATGGAAGCAGGAGTTAATTCTGGTTCTAAAAAATTAGTAATTGTCTAATTCAAATAAAAATACACAATATAAACATTATTCCAGTGTCAAACTTATAAAGTTCAATTTTGATGTTTCTTTTGTAAACTAAAACATTGTTATTCTCAATCAGGTTTCCACACATATGCAGTCTTACAAGAAGGGCAGTTTAATTCCTTCAGGCAGTTGTTAAGTAGATGAGTATCTGCAGAAGGGAGTTTTTGCCCACCCACTGCTACTGATGGGACTTAAAACTAAAAAGAAAAAAATTGTGTTTATATTCTAAAAACATGTATGAACAGTTCAATCAAATACAAAAATTAACCCCACTGCAAGCTTGCTAGAAATTTAAGAAGAGGAGTATGAATATACACAGAAACTCATAAATTTCTCCAGATCCATACCTTCGTCCCTGGAATAGTCTTCACCGGAATGTGGTTCAAACAAATAATCTCCAGTTGCTAGCTCAAATGCCTATAACATAACAGACATATTTATGGGTATGTCAGAAATAATTATTTTAATCTTACAATGTCAGCAAAACATCACAACTGTTTTGGAACCAAGAAAAGAATTAGCTTCAAAGCTGCTGCTTAACAAGCCCTAAAATCAGACTTAGGATTCCAGAAAGACTACTTACCTGGGAACCATCATTCCTGAAGCATGATGATAGCACAAATCTGTGCTCTGCAGAAAGTCCCTGCTCAGCACCAAGCCAGCTCCCTTTCAGTAAGAGGGGCTGGAGGCGTGCGATGGGCACCGAGCCCGAAGCCCACACGTTCTACTTAACCAGGAGCGACGGCACCAGCAGGCAAGGAACGTGGACCTAGGGCACCTGTCCAGCCAGTCATTCCTGGGGCATAACCGGCTAACGGAGAAGTGCTTCTGCCATTTTCAAAAATTCAGCATCGCTCCTCCGTGTTAGGAAGTTTGCTAACAGCGTCTGGCTGCAAAGGAAGTGATTCTGAGGAAAAGCAGCTACAAACTGTTACATGGCAGGGAAGTGCAAACAGGGCTGCAGTGTATGTTAATATCTTTTAACATGCTATTACGTTATGTGCTAATCAGGTTAAATAGATGTAAGCTAATGAAACTCAGAGTTATTTCTAAGAGAATAAAGAGCTGCAGTTGCATATGAAGTCTATTTATCTTTCAGAAATCCAGTGCTGGAAACTGAAGTTAAAAAGTCTGAATTGGAAATAAAACATATTTTTAACAATAATTATCACTTGAAATTGTTGCACAGGGTAAGTTCTTTCTGCCTTGATAACTCTGAATCTAGACTGGTTTTTAAAAAGTCATCAAAATAAATATTGCAATCATGGGGTAAAATACTACGACTGGTAATGATGAAGGCAATTAGAGGAGATACAATGATGACCGATGGATGTTAACCCTACGTTAGGTCAATGACAAAACTCCAAGTAGAGCAGTTTCTCTTTATGCGTATGCACCTTAAAATCTTCAAAGCACAGAAATAACGATGAGAGCACATATTTATGTGTAAACATGGATTAGTCTAGACTAATCTGTTGAAAAAATCTCGCTCCTTTCTGGATTTATTCTCCTGCTATGCAGATTACCCAAACAGCCACAGGAATCCAATTCCTTTAAAGTAAGATGTATAAGTCTCCAAAGTATTTTCCCTCTTCAAGATCAGAAAAAGCATCCCATCCAGAAAATCACTCCAAAAATCAGACAACTTCCTGGCATCGTGTTAGGAGGAAATTTCACTCTGTCAGACCATTTACTACAAAGTATTTGTTTCCTGAAAAGAGACACGCTCTTCTCTTCCAGTTCATAGCCCAGAGCTGTCAAATCACCTGTAAATTTAACCTATTTATGGGCACTTAGCTTCTTCAAGCTGTGAACTGTGGAGTAATCCAAGTGGTCTATTGCCAAAATAAGTTACTGTCATCATAAATGGCAGTTGAGAGAGCATGTATGTCCTTTGCTGACATTTTTGTCAATCCTACAAAAAAGTCTTTAATTTTTGAAGTCACTGTCACTAATAACCAAACTTTTTTCCTCTTCTATGTTGAGTTCCAAGATTGAGAGCTTTCATTGTACAGCTTTAAAATTTTTGAAGAACTTATCAGATACTTAAAGAAGCTTTTACAGTAGCCAAAACAGATCACTGGTGGAGATCTCTAAACAGAACATGGAGCTTGTTGTTATTTTCAGATGAGACTGAGAAAACCCAAATGTTCCCTTCATATAATGGGAAGAGAGTCACTGAAAAAGCTGGGCCAACCTTTCTAGGAGAACACACGCCGGAGGGGCTTATTTCTGAGGACATTAAAAACCACATACCTATTCAACACCAATTCTCGGAGAATAGAGGAAATGCAGCTGAATTTAGCCATTAAGTCCTGTAAAGTAAAGTTTCTGTCCCCAAAATGAAGTATTAGTAACTGAATATGTCTGGCTGGGATTAAAAAGATTACATTGGAAAAACTGTAAAAACTATGCACAGTTAAACTCAAGAACTAAGCATAAAAGAGTGGCGCACACACTTTTAAATCTGACTGTACTCAGTTAGAGTCACAAGTTCTCACAGATTTAGGACATTTATACTACCTTTTTCCTGAGCAAAAAAAATAAAGTTTTTCAAAAGTTTGACACTGCTTCTTTTTYGTTTTTGTATAGCTTTGACTATGTGCCCCAGCTGGGCTAGAGTCACAGCTTCGTAGACACTTCACAGAATSAGAGAACGGCTGGGGTTGGCAGGGACCTCTGGAGATCGCTTGGTCCGACCCCCTGCTCAAGCTGGGTCAGATGGAGCCGGCTGCCCAGGGCTGTGTCCGGTCCGGTTTTGATTATGTCCAAGGATGGAGACTTTGCAACCCTTCTGGGCAACCTGTTCCAGAGTTTGACCACTCTCATAGTAAACATGTGTTTTCTTATGTTCAAGTGGATTTTCCTGTATGTCGATCTGTGCTGATTGCCTCTCGTCCTGTCACTGGGCACCACTGAGAAGAGCCTGGCTCCGTCCTCTTTATGCCCTTCCACCAGCTATTTATAAATATTGCTAAGGTCCTTCCCAAACCTTCTCTTCACATGATTACGTGACTCTCCTAAAGGATTTGGTACCAAGAATGTGGAAACTCCTGACTCATATGTACACAAAGGCAATCTAGAGACCGCCCTGCCTTTTGGAAGGTGCAGTAAGTATCTCTAGCAATAGTCCTCATTATCCATGCAGGGAAAAGGCTCATGGACTTATGTGTGGTAATCCGGTAACAGGTCCTGGGTATTTGTAGGATGGACTGACTAGATAATGCAAGAAAAATAGAACTATTTGGGCCACATAAAAAAAAAAAATCCCTGGCCTAGGTTTTTAACCATAAACAAACAAAATCAGAATCAATGTTAAGAATGCATTAATAAGGAGGTAAATAGCAATCAGAAAGAAATTGTGAAACTTCTGAATTGTAACATTCAGAATTCTTCTACTTACTAAGTTGGTATCAAAACGTGTAATGCACCAGAAAGCACATGCAGTCACATTACTACTCAGTGCAGGGAGCATGTGCCACCAAAAGAAGGGATCTCTGCTGCTAGTATACAAAGTGACAGTTCCAGAAATACACTGATGCTTTGCACTTACTTAGCAGTTTTCAGCATTTATTATCTCTTTACACCCAACCATAAGAACATAAAACCACTGAGTTTCTAATTCATAACTGGCTGAAAATGTGTGATAGAAGTGGGACCTGGAGACCCTGGAAAGTCAGTAAGCTGAGTGCAAGTCAGCAGTGCTCTCTTGTGGCAAAGGTGGCTAACCACATCCTGGGCTGTATTAACTAGAGTGTTTCCCATTCATCGCAGGGAGCTGTTATTTCCCTCTCCCCAGCACTCACAAGGCTGTATCCGGACAACTACGACCAGTTTGGGACCCCCAGTATGAAAGAGACATCAACAAGCTGGGGAAAGGCGAGTGGAGGAGCAGCGAGATGGCAGGGAGCACAGGCCGCAGGAGGAGAGGCTGGTGGAGCGGGGCTGCAGGTTGTTCAGCCCGGAGAAAGGAAGGCCAAGGCGGGATTTGGTCGCGGCACTTCCCTGCAAGCTGACCATAGAGAAGATGGAGACACGGAGACACGTTCGCCTCAGAAGCGGACAGCGAAAGTACAACTGGCAACAAACGCAGGCTGCAACGTGGGACATGGGAACTGCACACAGCAGGAAGATCTGAACTGCACACAGCCACTGGGTAAGCACCGGAACGGGCTGCTCAGAACGTCCGCGGAAATGCCACCTCTGCGGATATTTAAAACTCAGCTAGACAAGGCTCTGAGCAACCTCATCTACCGTGAAGTTAGCCCTGCTTCAAGCATGAGGCAGACTGCGTAACCTCTAGAGAGCCCTTCTAGCCTATTTTTTTCTATGATTTTTATGTTTCTACAAATTCACCACATTTACTTAATTACACCCCCTTTGAAAACAGTCATTTTAAAAACTACAGATATTTGACAGAAACTCTGACTTTGAATTAYTGTGATCACTGTTCTTTTAATGTTGACATATACCTCAGTAGAAACAAGCATTTCAAATGTTAATTGAGGATAACAAATAAGATGTGCCACATTTAAGATATGAAACAAAAGCCCAAGGCAGTCACCCATCTTCATAGGCTGTGTTTGCCAGTGTTACTTACCACTTTCCTACAGTTATSGCAGAAAAACAGTCAAGACTAGTACAGTTGGATAACCTATCAATCGGATAAAACGGCCACACTGCTGCTTTGTAGGCTTTGGAGAGGCTCCCCTCATTCTGTCCCCACCATGTGATTGTATATGGACCTACCACTACACCAGAATCACCTATCACGCACTCTGGATCCATGCCTAAGCACACAACGGGAAATACCTACACGCTCACTGTGTGACAACTGCGTACCGCTCGGGTGACTGAAAACRGATGCACGTCTAGGGAAAGATGTCTGGAAGAGGACTGGAGGAATAATTCATTTGAACTGCCTCAGGTTCCCTGCAAACCTTCTCGAAAGTCCTAACCAAAAAAGGGCAACAAACTGTAGGCCAGCATTTATTACTGTGACAGACCAGATCCAACTCTTGGCCAAACTTTCTCTGCCCCAGCTGAAATGAAGAGCTGTAAATGGGGAGATTGTAACTGCTTTAAAAATAGGCTTAGTTTAAGAAATCAGTTCCACAGGTAAGTGGGAGCACAGTAAGAAGAGCAAAAGGCTTTCTGAGATGAGCACTCCAGCTGACCGTTTTTCACTCCTGAACATCTCTCTCGGCAAAGTCAGGCAATGGAAAGAACATAAAAGGAATYTGCATGGTTACTGCCTGGTAAGAAAGGCCAGACATACAAAGCACAGACATTCATGGGTTGCTTGAAAAGGAAACAGGTTTCTATTGTTTTCTAAACTCTGATCTCAGAATCATGAAAATGCTGTGTGGTTGCGTTGGAAAGTCACTGTATCTTCAGAAAATCATTTTCTTTTGAATGCTTCAGGTTGTCCACCCACCACCTTCAAAGCAAAAGGGTGTATAGTGATTAATAACAGCATTTTGTACTGTATCTGCCTACTGAAAAATGTGTGCATAGCGACTTAAGTTTTTCTTTTCTCTCAACTAGATTTTTGATTTTCCATTTTTCCTCAAAATACTTTTTCTGGGTAGACTGAGGCTTGTCATCACACTTTCAATAGGTTCCACTCACGTGCGCTGGCATGGTGATGCTCATGATCGTATGCAGACATGATCATTTTCTCCCATTTACAATACAGGAAGAGTAGTTACATTTAGACTTCCCACCAATCTAGAGCTATGATCTATTAGCTRTTTCTTTTTATAAAAAGAATGTATTTCAGGAATCACAATTCTCCACAACGGCCCTCTGAGATACATATTAGAAAAACATTCTCTTGTTGATGTCTTAACTTGTGACTTACTCTTCTCCTCCCTGCAGCTAATGTAAGATTATACGTAATGAGCAAAAAATGTCAGGTGATGAGACTCATCATTTCAGGTGCTTTTCCAAAGAGTCTGGAAAAGCAGTGGAATCATGTTGCTCRCAGTCATTTCCAGGAGCAATGCAAAGGGATGCCGTCTCTTCCAGTACTACCTCCCACATTTAGCCAGGATTTCTTGGCAGCAGCAGTGGAGTACCATGTACTTCAGGATTTAGGAAATGCTACATCATGCAGTGCCTGTTTAGTTTACACTCCACAGAAAGCAATCCTCTTACTTCTGCAACTGTGGAAGTTCAACCTGAGAAAATAACGTGATCAAGGGTGGTTTCAATCCTGTCAAAGGCATCACTGGTCCCAAATTCACTCCTTTTTTCAGTGAAAACAAGAGAGATGCACCTCCATGTCAGTATAGCTAAAATAGGGTATTTAATAAGTTTAGGGAGAGATTTCCAGTTTCTAGCTCTGGCATGGGAGCAGGTGAGTATCCCACATTTAGATAATGTAGGTCATGTTCTTAATAAATAAATAAATAAATAAAGCACYGTGTAATTCCCTTAGCAAAATATGTAAATGTCCAGCAAATGATCTCTACAGTCACTCAGGCCTGGGGCATTATACTCCTTTCTCCCTGCCATTTTTTTTGTTGTTTGCTTTCTTTAAAAAAAAMCTCAGATTAGCTGAGCTGGTACTGGCCTGAGGAAATTCCCCTCTCATCCTTTAAATCTGATCTGAAGACCAGCTTTTCATGTTTTAGGCACAAGAACTGGGCGATGATGAAGCATCTAAAATTAGAAGACYCAGCTCACAGGCTGCTGGCTTATGATGTTACTTATTCACTGACATAATGCCAAAAGAAAAAGCACAGTAAGGTTATTAGCACTGAGTTATTTCTCCATCTTCTACACCACTTCTCTTATATGATATGCTGTTTGGAGTAGAAATCTTACATGGCTCTTTTATGTAGACTTTCAGCACAATTTCAGACTCTGTGAATATATCCATACTAGAGCTAATATAAACAGAATGGGACTATTCTCTCCTAAGAAGCTGCTCCAAAAGCATGGRGTTGGGGACTAGATGAAGCCAACCCATATTTCCATAGCACAGCTGAGGAGAGCATGGCATGTAGACACAACATAACAGTTTCTGAAAGCCAGATTTGTAAGGAGGATATTCTGTCAGCTGCTTTGCACACATACACACAGGAACACACCCTTCACACAGCTGTTTGCATGCTCAGGGACCTCTGTCAGAGGCTTTTATTTAAAAGGTCATCATAATCTCCACCCTTATTGCTAAAAATGAAGTAAAATTGATAAGCGAATAGTATGATTGAAAAGACAGTCCCCTTCAGTTATGATACAGCATGACCTCCTGGTTTGGCTTAACAATAATTTATGCCATAAATACAAGTCAATGGAAGAGTCAACTGTACTACTACTCTCCTAGGCAACGACTCTCCTTGGTCAATGACTGAGCAATCTTGTTAGTAAGGAAAGGGCAGCAGATGGCTTTAGGCTCAAATCAGAGATCCATAAAGCCTTAGACCGTGTTAAAATGCCAGGTGGATCCCAGTCCCATACCTTCCTAGTAGTCCTTCATAAAATCTACGAACCAGAAAACATAAAAATATTGAGGGTGCTTTACGTGAACATACAGAAGCCAACTACTGACATGGAAGCTACATGGACCCTGAATAAATTCAAAGAAAGGAAGGTCTGTTTTTATTATAATTTATTTTAATGCAGAAATGATCAAGAATATCTGACACAGTAGTGGATATATGATTATAACAGATGGAAAGTCCCTTCTATTTTGCAAAGTAAGCAGCCTTCTTACGGTGCTTTCACTGCTATGCCATGTGTTTAGAACTTCTTGGGAACAAGCCCTTTCAGCAGAGCTTGCCAGCTGTGCTGTAAAACTTACACAACGCACGCTGCAATGACCTGACCACARCTTTGAAGTGGTAGGTCTTCTTTCAGCAAGAGCTACTCAGGTGGAGGAGCGAAGAGCATTGCTAGACCAGTCCCAGTGAGAATACTGGTCAAAAGACTTGAGGGTGCTGGGTTCATACAAGATCTACAAGATATATTTGCACACAATTCCATCCAAAGAGAAATGATACAGAAATATTTTAAACCCTTTTCCAGTGCAAGTTCAGAGAATTAGCCCAGTAATTCAGAGCTGTGAGCAAGGATTTTCCAAGCAGGTCTCATATTTGCTCAGACACTACCTTACTATTCTTTGGATCTGCATTAATTCACATCATTCATAGCTGGCACACACTTTTGCTGTACACTAAGTACCATTATCTTTCAACAGATAAACTGAGACAAAAAAGCTTACCTGAAGTCAAAATCATTATCAGAATAAAGGACAAGATGTATAATTTTGCACACAGCTTCTAGCTCAAAGCCAAATTCAGTGCAGAATGTTTCCTTTCCTAGCAGGCCAATACAAGTCACAAGTGTAATATTTCTGAGGGATATGAAGCATTATCTACCTACCCTGAACACAACATCAAGCTTACCATCACTTAACATACAGCTAGTCCTTAATTAACAATCTTTTTAAAGCACTGTATGAGAAATACAATTTAAAATAAACACAGGTGTCAACTAGTAGAACTGGTGTAGAACTTCTTGTGTGCTTGGTACAGTCACATTAGGCCAGATTTGGAAGGATGGAAACTAGGGGGAAAAAAGGCAATGGTGATACTGCTGAATGATTCATTTTGTAYGTGCAGCTTCCAAAAATGTCATTAACACCACCAGTGTGGACCTGTTGTACAAGCAAAGGATCATGACAAAGAAGTGGAGAATCTCCTTGCACTCCACTGAATTTGAGGTTAGACAACATGGCTAACAGGTTAGTTGAGCTGTATCTTCAGCCAGTCACAGCAAAATAAACAGCATCTCCAGCTCCCACTCCAACAGACAAACCCTTTGAAAATATTCATAACAATAACTACTATGTGAATTAAATAYGGAAACAAGAGCAAAGTGACCTAGAGGAACATTTTATGAACCACATCTAGGTACAACAAGAATCCAAACCTGAAAGTGCAAGTGGGACTATAATGCCAYTAAAACACTTCAGTACTTCACAGTTCTTAGATGCTCTAGGGACTGGAGAGAATCAAATCATAATTTCCAAAGACAGACAAGGTAAATAAGCTCTTGGTGTCTGTGCAGCTCCATGTCAGGGATGTTCCCCTTGCCTCTCAATCTTGATTGGAAGTTCTTTGCAGAAAAAAAATTATTACTGTCTTCAGTAAATACCTACCTCACAGAGTTGTATTCCACCTGATACTGCGATTGGCATTAACACTGCTCTGACCTATTTTCTAACCATACAGGAATGAAAGCAGAACACAAGTTTTGAAAGCATAGATTTCTAGGACGAGCATGAGACACCTGATCTGCATCTTTTCCACGACTGCATTTATACAATGAAGACAACTGAATTCAGCAACCATATGTCACTGCTGTAAAATTATTACATTTCTATGCTATGTCGTAAGTGCAAAAATACAAGGTCTGTGGCAGAAGACAGAACAGAATCCCAATGTTCCTGCCTCAAATACTTTGCTATCCTTAAAGCTTACGTAACGAAAAAACAGCAGCATATTTTCTCATTACAATATTGCAATTTCATAAATAACTGTGAACCTGAATAAATGGGAAAGAGTCTTTATTTTTTTTTT
>NW_028185038.1:6050482-6108679 GCF_003343005.1 Rhea americana | reverse complement strand
GCAGTTCCTGAATTTATGAAACGACTCGCACGAAGAAAGCAATACAGCTTATACAACTTGAATAAAGATAATTTGAGTGTAAGGGGCAGGATGATTCTCATAGAGTGAAACAGCCCAATATTTGCTGGCATGTTCACYTTTATCTCCTCTCATACCATTACAATATTTCAAAATTCATTCAGTCACTGTAAATGGTTTACATCAAATAAACAGTCTTAGAACTCATACATTCTGTCAGTAACCACTGCCCTTCCAAAGATACTTTTCCTATTTAAAAGGAATAAGAAAGTCATCTATAACTCATGTCGAGTATTAAAAGAGTATTATATTCCCTAAGTGTGAAACAGCTACTAAGTATTCTATTTTTTTAAATGTGATTTTGGGTGGAATTCAGCCTGATTTGTGTGGCTCTACCTACAGGGCTGACTAAAATTAGCAGGATGTAGTACACCTATATAAGCCTTAAGGGAGAAGAATATAGAAACCAAAAAAAAGGTATTAAATTGAACTAAAGTTGACAGAAAATATCAGCTACTAGGAATGAAAAATTACTTCAGTAATTTTATAGTTAGCTAACAAAAGAATCATTAAAGAGCTCAAACAATTCACAATTCAGATTTCTTGGAAGTTTAACCTTTACACTGACATTCTAGCTTCCTAAATTACCAGATGCCAATCTTTAACAGCTCATCCAACTGAAAAGCATTCAAGGATGATTTTGCAGTATTTTTGTGAGGAAAAGTAGTAAAACCCAAGAATTAGATACAAGTATTACAAACACTTCTGCTTGTAGGACCGTAACTCTGGAACATCTTGTAGACTTTGTTTTCAATGTAATAGAAAAATTTCTGTGTTTTGCCTCAAAATGGATGTGTAAATTTGGAAATGGATGTGTCCTAAAGCAAAATCTAATATTAAACTCTCGAGAAAACATACTTGCATTTTTTGCTTATGAGTTAATTACTTCCAACACGCGGCTTACTGAGCTTCTATCTGTAGGATTTTATGTTCTTTTCAATCCTCCTCCTCTCCCTCTGAGTTCTGCAATTCTTCTCATCACCCACGCCTGCAAACTGTGTCTAGTATTTGAGTCTTCTCCTCCTCCTCCTCACACACTCTTTTCAGACATGCATTTGTAAGAGATAAAGATTTGAATGTGTTTTCACTTTTAAAATAGACAAAAGTATTTCTAAATGTAATTTCTAAAACCATCTCTAATGAGTACACATATGCAACTTATTTGTCCTCAAAGAGCCATTGTAAACAGAATGCGTCTTTCAAACATAAGGTTGAACGACTAAGTTTCAGTTTTTCCTGATCTTTAAATCTTTTTAAAAATATATCATTTCAGTTTTGTGTGTTAAACTGAATTTTACAGAACTTTAAGCCCATACTTCACTAATAATAAACTAAATTCCTTTCCTCCAAGTTTACAATCTAAAGCTATCATCTACACACCTAATYAGATGAATGGTTTCACTGAAGTTGGCAAGAATTTTAAGTATTTTATGGAAGCAAAAGGAAAGGAAACATAAGAAATAGTTGCACAAATTCTAATATCTAATCAACTTTGAAGAAATCATGCMATTGTACTGTTTGAGTTAGATTTTGACATTTATAATCTACATAAATCTTCTTGCAAATTTGCGTATTTTTGACCACAAGTTTAAAATGCATCAAATCAGAATTAGAAACTTCCTCAAACATACTTCCTTTTGATTGAGGATGCTTAACAAATTGAAATAAAAGAGAAAAAAAAATTATCATCAGCTACTTGATACTGTATCATTTATAATAATGTATTTGATCAAAAAGTCAGAACCACAACTGGTTTTTTGGAGGCATATTCTTGGAAAATACAGAAATACAGATTTTATTGTTCTTACCATACATGCTGTACTCCAGATATCAGCAGGTGTACTGTAACCTGCTCCTATTAAAACCTCTATGGATCTGTATTGTCTTGTCTGGATGTCTTCTGTGAAGTGTTTATGCTACAATAGAAAGAACAGCATTAATGGGAAAAAAAATGAAGAATAAAAAGGCCTGCTCTAAATAACAAAGGCTAAGTAACTAAAGTGATGCAGTTACACTTACCACCCAGCAGGCGTTCCCCAGGTCAGCAATTTTAACTCTAATTTTATCTGCATTTCTTGGGTCCAGCGGATTCACCAGTAAGTCAGCAGCACGAGTTTTTGCTAACACAAGCAAAAAGCAGAACAGTTAATCCTTAGACTATATTGTTCATTTATACGAGCTGTTTTGCTTTGTCAATTTATCGAGTTTTATAATACTTTGAAGGCATCAAAATAATTTGCTGAATGTTATGAGAAATGAAAGCAACATAGGTAGGATTTCTTATGTGGATTTCTACATACCTTTACACATTTTAAGTGTCAATTGTTTGCATTTTTTAACAAAATGCCAAATGACTATTATTAATATATCTGGAGGAGCTTCTAAAGCAAAATGGTCCGTATGTTTCCAAGAACAGATTCAGAAGAAAAACGTTAAAATCTCAAGCTCCAAGAACTCCACATGAAAGATACATTCTTAGAACACTTTGGTTAAGAAAATAAATTCAACATTTCCATTCCTGGCTAAAGCACATAAAATTTGTCTGTATTTTTTTAAATCTGTCCCATGAGGAAGAAGACTCATCCAAACTTATCTGACTTCGGAGCCTAAGGACTTTTACCCATTTTAGAGATAAATCAATGTTGAATCCAAGCTCTCTGAAAGATCTATTTGCAGTGAACATGACACGAACTAAGAAAGCAGAACGTAAGTCCAATTAATCCTGGAATGTTTATCTTCTCCTGGGACACTGGGGGCCCTAACATATGAGACTGAAGGACTGCTGCTTTTTTATACTACCCACTATATCCCAAATAGCACAGGAAAGAAAATAGATCGATTTGAATGCAGAAGAAGGGAACTGGATATCACAAACCAAACGGAAGCAGAGGAAGCATCTCAGTTTCCTTATCCAAAACACACGAAGACTAAGACTGGAAAGTGATGGTAAGATAAAGGAGGTACTGGATCAGAAAGGCATCTAGGACTCCAGGCAGGGTATCAGCGAGACTGGTTTAAGAGCTGGAAGAGGCAACTGCACTAGACATGGAGATAAAGGAGAGAAAGCCTAGCTAAGCAGGAGTACCTGAGATCCGAGCTGCTTGGACACCAAACTTCAATGGTCAGTCAAGGGAAGGAGATAAAAGCTAGCTGGGAARGACAACGGCAGGATCAGCCAGGAGAGAAAAGACAGAACTACATGGCAGGTAAACTGAAGGAGAAAGGTAGAAGAAGCAGTGACCTGAGGGAAACAGTCCTCTAAGACTGGAACAAAGTGTGCAGCTCCTGTTTAAAAAAAGCCCTGAGATACGGCACAAAAATAAAATACGCTAAGAGAATACATTAAAGTTGCAAAATTCAGCACTTAAAAGACAGGAATCATTACACTCAATATTAACTTAAGATCTTCCCTTAAGAACACCCTGTATAGTATAGTCTTTATCAACACAATCACATGCATTATTCAAAAAAAAAACAACAGGATCTTTCTCAATTCAGTAGCCCTGCCAAAAAAGTCATCACCTAAGAAATCCTTGCCATACTTGTTGTAGGTGGAAGGTTTGCAGTAAATAAAGCAGGAGCATGAAGGACGGAAAAGAAAGGCCTCTGCAGTAGGACATCTGAATACAACCTTAGAAAACAGCATTTTTCAACCTGCCTCAAAAAGAGAGACCTGAGACAATAACAAGCAAGCGCCTCCACCTTTGTGTTTTCCTCAGTAACTTGCTAGGTTTGTGTCCCGTATTTCCCAAGATGAGTATGAAACCTTGGATTCTGGTTTTGACGCATACTGATGATTCACAACTGCAAGTGAAGTCAAGAGAAGTGTACTTTTTAGCAAGTACGCTCAAAAAAAAAAAAAAAAAAAAAAAAAGGAGTTCAACCTGAGCACAAACTTAATGAGTATTTCTGATTTTCTCTCCTGTGCGTCCTAGTTCCGTAAAACTGAGAAATATCACCTCCTCTTCTCACAGTCACACCATGACAATATACTTAGTAAACACTCAAACACGGGAATGAGGAGGAAAGTCATGAGGAAATAAATAAATCTATCTTAAGAGCATTTGATCACATGGTGAAAATCTGAAGAAAAAAAAACTTAACAGCTGCTCAGCCACTGAGCACAGATCAGTCTGTGCACTGAACACGGAAAGCATCCTGGAAAAATGAAACCTTGTCACTTGAGCATGGCCAGCAAAGACTACACAGAGAGGAGCAAATGAAGATGTCTAAACAAGAAGAAAGTACCACAAAGTTACAGCAGAAGGTAGCACCACTTAGAAATATTGAACAGCCTGCAACTCCCACAGCATTTTTCTTTCTGACATTTTAATCTGTTTTATTCTTGTTTAACTCAACATTATTATTGATTCCATTCATATTAGTAACAGTTAGCTTTTCCTCTTTCTGAGGAAGATGTGAGCTATGGCTGAATTTACTATCTTTCTACTTTCCCAGCACACAAGGCTTCTAAATTGCTCCCAATGGGATACCATCAAGGCCAAATCAAGCAGGTTTCTCTGACTAGGAAGATAAGCTGCTCCTATGAGGCCAATACAGGCTTTACTCGCTGGAGGCATGGGAATTGTACACACCAGCCCAGGAAAACAGCAGCAGAGGCTTTGCCTGGATGTTGCCAGGAGCACAAATGAAGAGCCTAGGAGGCATCTAGGAAGCTACTGTACATATTTAAAGGAGTACAGAGTTYGATGCACTTAAGAAAATGGGCTAAAAGACTTACTAGTGTGACTCTTGACATCTTCCAGAAACTCTGCTCCATCCAATTATAACTTATTTAACATTTTTGGGCACCTACAGATTATGTTACTAAGCTAGAATCTATAAAAATGTGAATTGCTTTTCTGAAATCTTAAACGAAGAAACATACTCTACCGTATTTTTCAATACACTTTTTTTTTTTTAATTTAGTAACTTTATCTGGGACAATGTTCATGAAGATTTGGTGATTTTCTCCTGAGCTGTCTCATTTTCCTCTATCTGCTTACAGATTTAGACCCTTAGTAGTTTATTTACTGAAGCTGAAACCCATATATTTATCATTTAGCCACTGACAACATAAATAAAATCTATGGATAAAACCCTGTAGCCACTTAATTCAATGGCAAAAATTCTGCTCTTTGCAGTAACACCAAGATTTCACCTTCTGTGTCTTCTCTAAACAAGACTACAAACAAAGGTTTCAGGTCTGAGCAGCTCTAGTGGCCAAAATCTGAAAGTCCAAAACCAGGTTAAATAAAGAATAGCTATAATGAGCTGAGGGTTGAAAAAGAATGTCTTATAGAGACCAAGAACTCATCTTGTTTAGTTTATTAAAAAGAAGATTACGAGACGAATTGTTTGAAACAAACAAGAGCCATTAATGGGTGAAAATACAGCACACTGAAGAGCTTTTGAATACGACAAAGGAAAGACATCACAAGAAGCAATAGCCAGAAGCTGCATTTAGACAAACCCAAGCTAGCCACAGTTCCCTTAAAACAACTCAAAGTACTGACCAGAGGAATAAACTACAAACTAACTGAATTCTTTATTTCATTTGTCCAAATCAAGAACAGGCATCTTTTTGGAAAATATGTTTTAAGCCAAAAATAGGAACTAAACTCAATAGAGGGGTGAATTACTGACTTGTTAAAAACAAAAATTCAGGTTAGATGATTTCATGATCCCCTTCTGCCTTAAACTTTGCTTACTTGCATCTATTTCCTCCTCTTCTCTTTCCTGTGTAGACTGTGCTGTCAAAGCAAATTGTCTACAATAACTTATCCAATAAATTTACCCAGTACCTTTAAAAACATGTCCTATGGTAGAAGGAAAAAAATGTTTTGCTTTCCTGTTAAAATTTAAGATGGCCAATTTGTTTGAATTTAACAGGAATTCTTTTGTATTGTGTTCCAAGCTACATCTATCAAGCTCTCAGACTTGAATGCAAGAAAAAGCATTCAATTTGCTTAAAGTAAGCTAAGCTATTACCTTTGATCAGAAAACAGTACAAAATTTTCTTAACTGAATTATTGTCTTTCTATTCCACTCATTTAACTCACTCTTTTTATTTTTAATGTAATATACATCCATGGTATTTTATTGAAACATCAATTCAAATCCCAACATTTTTTTTTTCTATTTCACAAAGTCATTCAAAACTAACAGATTTGTTTTTTCTTGGTCCTATGAGGTGGAAATTCACCAGAATGCTTTTGGACCAATGCAACCAAAAGTCTCCTCTTCAGTTCGAGATACCTGCTCTACTTTTCTGCCAAAAGCCTTCTAAGATGAAATACTAAGTTTAAAATAATCATAATTGAGTTTTTGTATTCACACAATATAAAATTCAATGAGCAAAATATCTAGGGTAGAAGCAACCAGGAAGGTTAATTCAACCCACATGGAATACAGAGTTCCCAGTAGTCAGCTGCAGCCATACCCCAATGCTGATTAATCTGACTCCATATCCCGCTTCCTACTCAAGTCTAGGGAGTGCCTAGGAAAGAGAATATTTGGGAGAAGTCTGCATAGATTTCTCCAACTGCGGAGGCTGGCACACAGACACCATCTTTTCAGTGGGCACTCTTCAGACTCTGGCAGGAAGCAGATCAGGACATGAGTACATTTGGCACACACACAGGAAAAGAAAAGTTCAAAACACTGCAGGCAAAGAAAGGCCAACACTGCTGAGATGTGCTAGACTTACTGTACAATCAACGGTCAAGGAAATGGTTGTGACAGAATCATTTTCTGCTACTGAAAGAAATATGTGATGGCCTGCCACATAAGGCTTGGTACTACTGATTGAATTTTCACCAAAAGCAAACAAAAAGTAAAATTTACAGACACATGTCACTGAATAGAGAAAATACACATGTATAAGTTTTAAGCCCATTTCTCATTCTGCACAGGACATCACCTGCAGCTCCAAGAGACATGAAGCACTGTACATGACACCAAGGGCAATACTTACTTTTAGGCAAATCCCCAGTGCTTGAAGCTGAAACTGTTCTGCTCCTGTCATGAGACGGGCTGCTCTCCTCCCTTTCAGTTACAGTCGATCCTTCAGAWATAGCAGAACCACAGGCTACAGACTCTAGAGCCCCAGAGAACACCGAAGCAGAAAATTCAGAGAACTGTGACTCAGGAATTTTATGACGTCCATTTGGCAATTCACCATTAAATTGTTCATAGGAGCTGCTATAAGAGTAATCACTTTTTGCATTTGGCTCATCAAGATTATACTCCTCTGGATTTGGACACTCTTCCTCTTCCTCATCTTCATCTTCAATCTGTTGTTCCAATAGGAATGGGCCATTCACAATATGGCCATTTGTTTTGGGGGATTCTATCCACTTAGGGTCTGTAGGGCCAGTGTTGACAAGTTCCTGTTCTACATCATCATCTTTTTCAGTGTTTTCTTTCTCTGTGTCTTCTTTTTCATCTTGATCTTCTGCTTCACCTGAAAAATTTTAACGAGCAACACATTAGATCATACCTTAATATACCATTTCAAAATTAGGCATTCAGAATTTTTAACTCTTCAATAAGTACTTGACTTCTGAAATAGCACAAAGAAACACTGAATATCACTGAAATACACAAAAACTTTAAAATCTAAACCAAAGGTGAAATAAAAAACTAACAACGCTGTTAGAGAATCAGTAGGAAGTGCATAAAGATGGTGTAACCAAGGGACCAATTCAGGAAAGAAGAAAAGTATGAAAGAAAGATATAGATAGTCTTTAAAACAAGTACTACAATTCTATGACTCAATCAGTGTCAAAGAGGGAGTCACAGAGGTAGGAAAATTCATAGTATGACCATAAACAAAAAAAGAAGGAAAGATGGTCTCTATTTTTACCACAATTGGAGAAAGTCAGCAAGAAAACCTGGGAAGCTAAGGAAGAGCTGGACTGTAACAATCATGGTACAAACCACCAGAACTAAGTAAGAATGGTAACAAGATATCTTAAAAGGGAAGAAGTTGTAATTATCATTACCTTATAGTCTATTACCAACAGAAAAATGACCAAAAAATGGAGAAAGCAAGGATGATTCTAACTACATTAGTCTTATAGAATAAAAATTAAGCTTATTTTATTTCTACCTCACCAAGATACTTGGTTATATCACTTTATGTGGTATGACAACTGACTGTTCTGTTGAATTCTCCAGGTGTTCTTTTTGAAGATTTGATAGCTAGATGGCTATTCATGTTTTTCTTCACTTCTACAATACATTTGACTTTCCTTTTTCATTTTAGACATTTAGTTATGACTTTATCTACAGGAAAAAAATGAAACAATGATCTAGGAAAGTTAAGCGATTTCATTCATTACAATGGATGAAAWTCTGCAATTACATTCCCCTCTCAAACAGTAACTTGGTTTCAGACTCAGGAACAACACCTAATACTAACCATCATCATTTCCGGGTTCTTCATCTACTACCTCTTCTAGATCAGCTGTTTTTAGTTTCACCTCCGGGTGGTACTCATCTTCTTGCTCATTTGATGGCACAGTTGAGGTTACATTTTCTTCTATTTTTTTCCTTTCAGCTTCTCGCTCTAATTCTTCTATTTCCTGCAGGCGTTTTTCTAATAGTTCAGCTTGTCTCTTCTGTTTTTTCTTCAGTTTTTTCTTTTTGTTTTTGGATATTTTCCCAACCTGAAATATAAAAAACAAGAGAAAATAAAACAACTCAAACAATTTTCCTCAAGGCATTTCACACCAAAGTTCACTTGCAGTCTGATTTTTGTTTACTTTTTATTTGAAAATAGCAATCAATGTAGCAAATAATTTTTTTTCCATTTTATTTCAAATCAAGAACCACTTAGGGTTATATGAAGCAAAATAGCTATCAAAATCTTACATGGTTATATATGTTGTTATATGGTTATTTATTAGATACAAAAGCAAAATATAACTAGGACATCACAGTAAAATTTCTCCRATCTTACAATCTTGACTAGTACAGTAATTTTAAGCTATAACCTATATCGAAAGATCACATTATTTTTTTGCGGAAGATGCTCTGCTATCATTTCTATTTATCCACATATAAATTATAGCCATGATTTCTCTCCCTGTACTTTGAAGCTAATAACCAGCCAAAGTAGACTAAGAAAAATAAGAGAAACCCAAAGAAACTGAAAATGGTAAAGAATTTTGAATAAATCCTGTGCTATTTAGCTACTTCCCTGTGAAAGAGAAAGTAGTTTTATTATTCATTTCTAGTCCAAAACATATGAATCACAAACAACAGATGGCCATTACAAAAAGTTTAACATTTTATATATAGCATAAGGATTGAAAAAATCAGGTACAGTAACAAGAAAAAGAAAAACTAAGATATCTGAGCTAACACTGAAACAACAGAATTGAAACATTGTATTTTAATCGAATTCTGATTTCTAATTTCTTTATTGGATAAATTAGTTCTACCCAATTTTTGTTCATTGTTCAAATACCACAATAAGAAATCTCTGTACAGTTCAAAAATGAAGCACAAGAACTAAAGATAAATATTCTCTCCTCAGGATTTTATCTATAAATCCTATTATCTTCAAAATAAGCTACAGGACAGTCAGAAACAGTTATTTGATAGTCCTATTAAATTACATGCATGATGTACACACATTTAAATCATATATGTTACATACACAGATGTAGAAAGCAGGTTTGAACTTGGATGTTACTAAACAGCATATAATATCACTGTTTATTTGGTATATGCATATGCCAAAAACATCTTTCAAGCCTCATGCAAATGCCTCTCTTTTAAGGCATTGATGATTAGTATCTTAAACACCTTAAGCTATCCTCAATGTATGACACTCAGTGAACGTGCACATTTTTGTCAGGACTTGAACCTAACAGATTATTCCGCAAAATATGAAAATGGTCTTGTTGTTGTTGTTGTTATTATAACTACAGAATTGTTAAGTTTATGAGAGTTTCCATATAAGAAGTATTGTGCTTGAAACTTGCAAGGCCTAGGACATTAAAAGAAAGGCATTCTTTGAAAGATAAAAGCTATATACAAAGGAAGCTTTTAAAAGGGGTACAGACTACCAACAGTCTAATTATTAGTAGTACCTACAGAAATACAAAAAACAAGATTGTGAATCTGAATTATATAACAGTACTTACAGGCTTTTGCTGTGGAGCTGTACTCACTAAAAAGAAAAAAGAAGTTTTAAATATAAATTTTTACAAAAACAATTCTGTAAAAGCAGAAAATAGTAGAAATGCAGTAAAAATATTCTGAACTAAAACTCAAAACAGAGATTTTTTTTTGTATTTATTAGTAGCTTTTTGACTCTTTACAACTGCATGCTGCCTGAAACCATTTGATGTCTCTGTCAGACACTCCACTGTGAACAATTTTGTTCTATCTTACAGGAAGCAAAGAAAAGTAAATCTATGATTGCTCCTCTCATTCTGCTAAAGAAATAATTATAAAATTGCCATCTACATTTTCTACTTAATAAACAAATATAATTTTAATAAACCAAAGGTGCCACATTTTGAACAATATGATGAAAAGAAAATTATTTCCAATATGAAGCATATGAATTCAAGAATTGCTCCTGAAAAAGTTTTAGACTTTGTGGTATTAGAAACAACCTGGACTGATACCCAGCGCACACTTTTCTGCCCCTATACTCACAATTGTCAGTTTGCATCTGCACTGCACTGGAAGGAACTAGAATCGGTAGCGAGCTGGCATTAACTTGTGCTCGCTCTGCTACAGTGGAGAATTAATGAAATTCAGAAAAGGAAGTCTGAATCAGTACCCATTGGACAGGAAACATGAACTGACTGTAGATTTGTCACAGATGAAAGCTGTCTGGCCAGCTATAGATAGATTTTAAATAACTCAGGGACTATCAACAAAGATGACTACTCTGTCACACTCAACAGAAAAGTCAAATACTCAAGTTTCCTTCCTCTGATGCGCCTACTGCAGGCATCGAGCAGYGCCTATGGCAAGAAGCGCCACACCACCTGCGGCAGGTGCCTCTCCCTGCGCCCGTCTCCGAAGGATACCGTCGGTGACTAGGTCTGATACGATYGCCCCGCTAACCGCAAATGCACGTAACCATACAAGCCACCCAAAAATCCCCTAAATACTTGAAAACAATAAAAATAACCAAATACGTGAGACTGGAAGAAAGTGGAAGAAGACTCAGAAGGAACTTCTTTGGACACAGAAGCATACAGCCATTAACAAGTGCAATATAAAAAAATGACACAGTTAAGGTTCCATAGCACTTCTACAGGTTCAGCTTCCGCTGCCAAGTTCAGAGAAACCTGCCTGTATGACCCGGAAGGGTAACATCTTCAAAAAGGCTTTTAAACTTCAGTATCATCCCTTTTCTAAAAAGTGAAATTATGCAGAACCTGTTGCTGAAATGTTGAAATAAAATCTACGGTAATAAAATAGCAATAAAATGCCATCTTTAGCTCCTGTCTGGAAAGYTGTATTTTTAATTACAATTTGCTAAGAATAAAGTGTAAAAAGAACTCCAAYGATGTCTTCCTTAAAACAGTGTTTATTTTAATGTCAGGAAGCAGTATCAAGGCTGCATAAGAAAAACTAAGTTACTTCTCATACAAGTAACATAGAACCTTTAGCTACATGATCGCACACATAAAATTAAATTCAATATACTCCTGAATTATATTCTTTTGTATCTTAATTCATATATTGTGAGATATCACAAACATTTTTGGCACAACAAAAAAAAAAAAAAATCACATTCAGTCAACAACCAAGTCTAAAAATGATGTTGAAAAGAAAACGTTTTAGGAAATTTTAAGAGTCTGAAAACAATGTGTTTTGTAGAAATATTTATGGATTTTGATCACAGTGATTGTTCACAATATAACAGATATTTTTATTATAACTCAGCTTTTACTCTGTAATATATTTTCTGACAAGATTACAAAGGCACTTAAATGTTATTATTTCTCTACTGCCTGTAGCTGATGTGCTAGATTGAAAAATAAATCACAGCCATTGTACTAAAGATCCATAGATTCCTTTTTGTTTGTCTTTACTGATTGCTCACAACTCCTTTACYCATTCTCTCCTAGCTAAGCATACTGTATCAGCTAAACAAAGAAAAATGAACAGTTTCTGTCTAAACTCTTGGCAGGTTTAACTTAACATATTTCACATGCACTGCTAGGGAGAAAAGCTCATCATAAATTCAAGTACAATAAATTCCAATTTCAAGCAGAAAAGTCTATGGAATCTAAGACTTTCCATTGACTTGTGAGAATAAGTTATAATTGACCAAAAGTCAGACGATTTCACATGTATACTGATGAACTTATGATGTAATTAGACATATAATTTAAGTAAGATTATTAATTATTGTCAATACTAGAGAGGTAAGGCTTCAGTGCTGCTACAGCCAGTCATAAAAGCAGGGTGGGGGTGGAGGTTTATACYAATACATCTTTTCATGTACCAGGAGACTCCAAAAACTTAAGCATGCAGAACTGAGAAAAACAAAGCATTCCTYGGATAGAGTTTCAGAGCATAAATAAAAGCTAAGTAGACAAACATTAAGATCAGTTAATACTCACATGCAATTATTTCAAATATGTTAATTTTCATTAAATAAAATACTGCTAGYATTAATATACAGATGCAACTTTACAACAACATATTTCAATATACTATCATACCTGCTGAGCCAGAAGGAGGAGGAGCACCAGCTTTCTGCCACTCAGTAGCCTCAGCAGCCATTCTACGAACATAGGCATCATCCACACACATCAAAATGTTTTCTGGCTTTATATCTGTATGAATGATCTTGCACTTGCTGTGTAGATAATCTAGACCTTGAAGTACCTAATTAAATAAAGATTTGAATTTTAATTTAATTAGCCAGACCAAGCTAAATGTATCTTTTGTTAGTACAGAGATGTCCAATTATTGCCAGTAGTCCATATGCGGCCTGCCAGAATAATTTACTTATCTCATAAACCATGAATTAGACACTGCCTGGCTGAACTGTTTTGATGACAGCAACCTGCTTTCAGACCTTCCATTTCCCAAGTGCTCTTTAGTTGGTTTGCACAAGTACAAAAACTTAATACTACTTCCTCTGCAACAAGAATTTCACTGCTGAGTYGACAAGGCTGAGCATCACTGGTTCACTGCTTGAAAGATAGTTATTCTAAAATAAAAGCTGTAAATACTACATGCTATAATTGAAGTCTAGTTTGCAAATAATCACATCCTATATTAATTATTCTTAAAAAACGCCATAAAGGCAAATGTGTTGCTTTCATGAAATGTTAKCTATAATTCTCCACAGAACTACAGTAGTATTTCAGCTTTAAATGTGATCAAGGTGTCACATAAGCATTTGTCTACCTGTAGTTGTCATGTGTATGCTTCCACTTGTCTTTTATATTCTCTGCAGACTAAATTCTTCTACCTTATGTTAACCTCAATATTCAAAGTCTTAAATGTCTTCTGGGACCAGAAAAATGCCACTTTTTTTACAGGATAAAATAACAGGATAAACAAAGTTACTGCTTTGATAATCTGTGTAAAATATTGTAGAAAGATACCATTAGGAAAGAAAAAAATTCTAACTAACTAACACTGCATACAAGGTATCTTTTGATATTTAAAGAATGATCTATAGGAAAACATTAAATCACTTACTCCTGAGCTTCAGCCACAAGCACATCTTTCCATTCTAGACAYTTATAAATAAATTAACACATGCCCTTCTCTACTTGCTCTCAGGATACTTTAAGGTATAACTAGCTGGGGTGAAATCTAAAAGCAAAATGCACGGGTTCAAAATAGCCATAACAGAATGCAAAGACTGCCATGCAACCCTGAGCTAGCACCAGAACTGCTACCTCCGTAGAGCACACAAGGCAGCTCAGGTAAGAGAAGAACAGTAGTGTGCAAATGGTATTTCCATTCAGGCTAATGTATCTTTGAGTTAGCTCACGCACATGACTTTCTTCTCGCCAGCTCTGGAGCTAGCCTGGTCAGCAACCTTCCTGAAAAGCTTCCATCCTGAGCAGGTCTCAGCGTCAGTGCCCATGACATACCTAAACTGTTACATTTGTAATCTGKATTTTTTTTTCCTGTAAATCCAAAATATGCCTGAGTACTTGCCAAAGCAACTGAAAGAATATAGAGTTTGTCTCAAAGTAAGAAATATTTAAAAAGATTGGTTTTTATACTAGGAATGCAGTTAATGGTAAGTGGTTCCAAATTTTGGAATAGAGGCATTAACAGCAATATCAACGTAAGGACTGATTATGATGGACACTGCACTCTCACAAGAGTTCAAGAAGCAATCATAAGATCCAACATATTTAGGTAAAGCACCTGGAAGAGTGTTCCTTTTTACCATGAGTATTAAAAATCAAATAACGATTTTTGGTAAGTAWCATAATCAGTTCCACGATTTATCATAATGACCATACTATTCAAATTTTTAGCTACCCTAAAATGTGGATTGGATTGCTTTATCCTAMAACTAGGAAGTATGTTATCCCTCCAAACCAACAGAGATATGTATGGTCTTCGCACCATGCTCTGAGGACAGAGAAGAGGGAAAACACTCCTACTTTTTATTTACTTCGCCACTGGAAAAGAAAAATCTGAAATGAGTAACGTAATACAGCTCTGAAAAATTAGGAGAGATCCTGTTAATACAATTACAAGATTGTATTTCTTCCCTTATAAAGGTCAGATAGTTAGCCTGACATCATGAAGCTTTTTTCCATCATTTGCTGTTTCTAAATAATATTAAATTTCTTTTTCTTTCAGGGAGCCACATCTTATTGTCCCACTGAACAGATTATTTACTATATTGTACACCAGCAGCAAAAGTAATAATTTTCATTGATGAACTAYCTGATGCTGATTTTGATAACATCAGTTTCAGAACATGCTCCTTTTAAAATAGACTAATGCTATATATTTTACTACCCAAAGCAAGGGCCCTAGAGTTAAATAAATTGATACTTCCAAACATCCCCATTGCAAACAAAAAAAATGATGACAATTATCCACTTTTCAAGTCTGTAGGGTCATCTCTTATGTGACAACTCCTGTAACTCTRCCCCAGGGAAATTACTTGAACCTGAAATTAAATTTCTTATTAAGAAATCCAACTCTCAGCTGCATTCAAAAAACAACAACAACAACAAAAAAAAAACAACAAAAAAACCTAAATTTTATCCCAGTGCTATAAAAGTACTCTGAAATTGAAAAAAAAAATCCAAACCGTAACATACAGGAGTTATTTTCTATTGTAGCATGAAATCTTAATACTTTTAGCAGCACCATGTTTGCTGTACAGTAATACCAGGGCAGTATTTTTAGAATATGTATGGTACAGGTTTTGTCCGAGTAGAAGACAAGGATCAGTGTATTTCTAACGGCATGAAGAACCTGGAAGGCTTACCAGTAGTCACAATGCCAACCAAACTTGTCCATATAGTTCATTCCAAAATTTAAATCTTCATCTTCCAGGACCAACCAATTTCTCTTCTGAACTGTTTGACCTACTTGGGATTTTTACTTTTGCTAACATTCAAAAAATAATCTAGGTTGGAAGGGACCTCTGGAGAGCATGCAATTCAACCCTCCTTCCCCCCAGTCAAAGTCAAACCAATTTCAAAGTTAGATCTAACYTCAAAATTAGATCAACTTCCTCAAGAGCATTTTGCCAGTTCAGTTCTGAGTATCTCCAATGACACTGTAGGCAACCTGTTCCAGTGTCTAACTACCCTCATTGCAAAGAATATCCTTCTAATATGTAATAAGAATTTCCTTTTTTGCAACTTGCACACATTGCCTCTCGTCCTATCTCTGTGCACCTCCAAAAGGAGTTTGGCTACATCTTCTCTATAATCACTTGTTACATACTTGAAGATAGCAAAGTGTTTCCTTTCTCTTCTTAAAACTGAACAAAGATAGCTCTCCCAGCTCCTCATCCATCATATGTTCCAGCTTCCTAACCACCTTGGTAGCCCTCCATTGGACTCACTTCAGTACATCAATGTCCTGTACTATGGAGCCCAAAACTGGGCTCAGTACTCCAAATGCAGTTTCAGAAGTGCCAAAATTGAGGCACTTCCCTCAACCTGCTGCCTCCTCTCTTGTTAATGTGGTCCAGTATATGGTTAGCTTTCATCACCACAGGGGCCCACCACTGACCTATGTTCAGCTTGTCTGCCCAGACCCCCCACGCCAATATTGCCATCAGCCTCCACATCTTCAACTGGCTCCTTAGCAAAGTGCACCCCCTAGTTGGCTCATTGCTAAGAAATGGCTCACTCATGCTAAGAAATTGTCTTAAACCTTCTCTAGAAATCTCCTGGTTGCACTCACCACACCAGATATCATGGTGGTTAAAAGTCTCCCATAAGRACCAGGGCCTAAAATCAGGAGGCTTACTCCAGCCATCTAAAGAAATCTTCATCTACTTCTGAAACTGGCAGCCTGTAGCTGTACCTTCCACGGTATCACCCTTGCTAATCTTCCCTTTGGCCCTGACCTAGTCTGCGTCACTCACTCTACAGCGAAGATTTAAGCACTTAAATTGCTCCTTTGTGCAGATGTCAACTCATTTTCCCTGACTATCCCTCCTAAAGTGTCTTGATCTGGCTATTGCTACATTCCAGGCATCTGAGCTATCCCACCACATCTCTGTGACCCCAGTGAGGTCACAGCTCTGCAACTGCACACRCATTTCTAATTTCCTCCTGTTTGTTTCCCATGCTGTATGCATTTGTATAAAAGCACTTGAGGTGGGCCCCCAGTCATGGCTATCAGAGAAAACACAAAGAGCCTCCTCCAAAATTCCTCCTCAGGCAATTCCTCACTGACTGCACTTCTCATTGGCCTTCCTGAAGACCTCACCTGAAAGCCTTCCTCTATTAGGTTATATGAGCCCATTGGCAAAGATGCTGTGAGCTGGGCTCAGAAGTTCACAGATTCCTTCCAAAAACAGGTTGTTTTTAACTTGGCTCTGTTCAGTGGTCTGGTATGCAGCCTCTTTCTGCAAACAGTCAGTGTAACTGAGGTAACAGTAACATCAGGGAGCTCCTAAACCTGGCTTTGCTGGTAAAGCCAGTGTTTCAAGCAATTACATCGTAAATTCTCACCTTTCTGTCAAACTCCAGGMCAACRGTGCAACAAAGCAAAAATATTCCAAACAAAATGACAGTATTTACAGAAAAGAGTAGTTATACATATGCACATATAATACAAATATACACATTCCTAACTTGATAGTTTAATAATACTAATATTTGTAATGCAAATGAAAGGTAATACAAATTCTTTAAATGCCAAACTGAAAATATTTCTTTGGTCATTTGTAGAAACTAATTGCACATGGTTTAATTGAATATACAAAATCATACAGAAACATCAGCTATAATTCTTCCTTGTCGAGATACCATTTCTCCTTAAGATCACCTGTCTGCAATTTGGCTTTCATACAGCAAGACAATATATTTTGAAAGAACATCTCTCAGTGAGATTTCCTGAACTGCCTAAATATTTTAGGGCTTTGACACTAAAACAACTTAAATATAGAAAGAATTTTCAAAAAAAAATAGTTCTTCCTTTATAACCTAGTTTTCAGACAGTTAAAAACTGTTGTTCAGTTTTATAATAGTATGTTATTTCCCAGCGTTCTGATGTTGCATTTTCCAGGACTGCTTAATAAGAATCGTGACATACTGATGGTTTTGTTAACCATATTGCAATTAAGTATGAGTATCCTTACATATATGAAAATGACTCATCATTTCAGCTTTTTGTTTTCTAAAGTAGCACAGGGAACTCCCTTATCAGCAGGGTATCTTGATAATAAAAACACAACATAAATACAGKCTATCCAGGAAAATATTCTTACAAAACTTCCCTGGGATTGCCTATAAAATTAATTTATCCCAGACTTGTTAATAAGATTTCTTTTGAAATATCATCATTTTAGCCTTCAGACTGTTAACAAGTGTGGAAGAAACTAATTAGAACATTAACAAATCTTACTTGTCGAATTATACTTTTTACACAACGGATGGGAAGGCCTTGGTAATTGGACTTGATTATCCATTTTAAGAGATGATGCCCAAGTACTTCGAAGACCATACAGACATCTGAGATTTAATTAAGGATAACTTCCAAAGACACTTGTTAATTAGATCAATCACAAACGTTTGTTTGAGTATTGGCTAAAGCACTCATCATCCTGGAAGAAAATAGGTCGTCTTGAACTGAGCAAAACATGATATATGCTTTAGTACTACAAATACAAAATATAAAACTGGTTTCAATTATATATAAACATGTGCAAGAACAGTACCTAAATGCAGAACAAATTAAAGTAAAACAATTTAATCATGCCATTCTTGTTAGTTATTTCTAAAAGTAAAAGCAACACTAAGGTGAAAAATGAAACAGCTACTTGCAAAAAATAACGAATTTCTCACAAAACAGTTAAGGTAGGAAGGGAGAGATCTGGAGATCATTTAGTCCAACCTTTCATTTTGTTTCCATTTGAAACTGTTCAAAATACTGACTTGTCTTATTATCTCTAGTTTCTAATAAATTTTAAATGAAATCAATAGAAGTTTTTAACAACAGAAGACTGGAGCAACAACAGTTTATAAGATGAGACATACTAAACACATCCTTTTGGTTAGGCTCATTTAAGACTCATCTGACAGCCAGAGATTAAAGGAATAGAAGAAGGGCCCTACTACAACTACTTCAGAAGTTTTAACTGCAGAGCATAATAGCAATCATTGAAGAACTCAGAAATAAAAAACATGCATAACTTGAAAGAAGCAATATACAAACACAAAACCAAAAAGTTAATTTGACCCAGCATCTTGCCACCAATAKAGGCCAACAGATACTCAGAGAACAGCACTGAAATAGAGAATTTATGAACTTCCAGTGATTTGTGGTTCAGGGACTTGCTAARTTGGGAGATTCTGTATTTAAATATACCTGGACAGATTATTCATCTATGAAGAAAACATTCAATCTAATTGCAACTTTTAGCATCCACAATATCCTGGCAAAAAAACATACAATTTCAATATAAAGCACTGATTTTCACACACAGCCCGGGAATACTTTTGCAATAGTAAACTGAAAAGAATGTTAAAATCTCAATTACAGGATATGGTTAGCATCAAATAATAATGCAAAAACAATATAAGAAAATGAATTAATGGATGGATACAAAATGATATCCCTATTGCAGAAAAATCTCAACAGATGGAAATCAGCCTAAAACTGTATTTCAGGACTACTGACTGTCAGGAAATCACACTATTAGGGGAAGTAACTTACCTGACTTACCAAAGTTACATTAATTAAAGCCTTGGCAAGGATTTCACTGTCATTGCCTTAACTCACGCCAAAATGCGACTTGTCTATGGATCTATCATTATATTCTTCTCAAGTATCTACCAATATGCATAAAGCTAAATGAAGTGCTAAAATTTGTATCCCCTACTCTGCAGTTAGAMTGAAAGATAAAAGGTGAAAGTACTTTGTGAAGAACTGTATCATTCTGATTGCTGATACTTGCTCAAATCATYTGATGTTCCTTAATTCCTGTACTAGAAGAGATAGTGAATAATCATTTCCTATTCATATTAATCAATCTACTCAGAATATTATCAATCTCTATTCCATTCAGAAGAGGAAAAAGTCTTGGTTGMCTTACCATGCAAGCAACCAATGCACAGAAATCACCAGGAAAGCATACAAAGGGGATGAGCTGAAAACACCCAATTAGTTCTACAGTTCTACTTTGCCTATGGAAATCCATTGACATAGAAGGGGGAGGTCACATGAAAAAAAAATGATTTTTATCTGAAAAAGATTAGAATATTTTGCCTGGGAGGACTCTTGATAAACTCAAGTAATGCTCGATACTGGGGAAGCAACTAAGACAAGGAAAAGACATACAGGAGACTCAAAGTTTTGATTAGGCATGAGTGTTGTCTGATTTATTATGATGTGACTTGAGAAAGGTTAACCTTAAGCCAGTGTATTCACAAAGAATAATTAAGGAAAAGCTGCACCTAACTTATTAGGATGCCAGCCATGGAAGCCCCAGGATCTTCCTAGAGCACCAAGGTCCTGACAGATGTCTATGTCCAAAAAGTACTCCAGAGAAAAGACAGCACCTGAAGCCCACCCAGCACATCTCCCTCTTGGGAGGTGCTCTTGAAAGCAGTTAGCTGATTCAGYGAATTCTGTGATTCTATGAATACCCAGAAGGGGAAAACTTACCAGAGCAGCCAAGTGAGAGAGTATACATTTATCAATTGACAGAATTAAGTACTTAAAACTGTTTATTCTTGTACTAAAATCCTGCATTTAATACAATATACGTATGTTCACGTGTGTGCGTGCACAAACACACACACACACACACACACACACACACACACACACACTAGTATAGCATTTAGAAATCTTATCAAGTTTAAAGACTTGTTAAACTAAATGATATATAGAGCTGGTACCAAGGCAGAGTACTTCTAGATGTATCTCAGTTGCTTCTGCCCTGGCAGCAGTTAGGCCCTATGGTATTAGGCAATGCYATATATTCTTTAGAGATAAATTGATAATGTGCGATCATGCCAGGAATGTTTCCTTCCTTATTTTTCACTTAGCYTTCCAATCACTTGTTTCATTATGTGATTATTTGACCCTCTTACAAAATACGCTACACTCAGTTAAACATTTATTAAAGCTCTAATACATATCTAATACAGAAAAATACACTAGTATACCTTATCAAAACCACTGAGCTGCCCAAGTTAGGAAATTCTGTTATTTCCTGAAAAAGTCACTAATTGCAGTCTTTTTAAAATACACAAGTAGTTAAAAAAAATCAGTCTAGCATAGTGTAAAGCACATTGTTAAAATTCATGGATACATAAACATCTATTACAGTTCCTAGGAGAAAGATCATTTGTTTCCAGACACATAGTCCAGGCTAATGGCTCTGCACATTCCCAGCCCTCTGATACATGGTTCTTGACAGATTTCCCTGTTTGGAATCTCCACAATATTTTGTGGTATTAGCCATTTAAAGGATTCACTCATCTCTTTTCTGTATTGCTTTAACTTTTAAATATATTTCATGAATAATTGATTCTTTATCCATGAAGTATGTGCTGTCTTAATTTACAGATGAAGAACAGATACTTGGCAGCTTGCTCAAAGCAAGACAGAAACAGCACAGTATGAAAAACTCTTCAATTACTGTACTTCTCTCAACATATTCAACTCAATAAGAACATTAATACAGTACTAATATGGTACTAATATGGTTTTTTTTATAATGGAAACAAAGAGCAGTGAATACCTGCCCCCCTCCCAAAAGAACCTGCACTAAAGATTTTTTTCAAAGGAGATAGAGGGGAGTTGATCAAATAATCAGTGCAGCCAACATACGATGCACAAATTGTTCACTCAAGAAAACTCAAAGTGTAAGATATCTTTCATCATATCTTCACTGGTAGTTTGGATTTTGACAGACTTCCAGCTGTAATTTAAATTCGATCCTAGTCCAGGATCAGCCCATCCTGTCTACTGTGGCCTTCCGAGTAATTTACTTCCCAGTAAGGCAGGAATATTTTTGAACTGCCAGAGTTCCAAACGTAAAGGTAAAACTGAAATGGAAAAGATCAATATAGCCTGTCCAGTTTTAATCTACTAACACAAAGCTATCTGCATTCTCATTCTTGACTAATAAACAGTCTCTTCTTGCTTTGTCAGCCTAAGTGCCTGGTTTCAAAGTTTGGATATGTTTTTGAGATATTATCATTAACAAAACTTATTCTCCGCTCTCAGAAATGGCTTTCAGGTTTAATACAGATGTATACATACATGTGAAGTATCAATAATGTAAGAATGTTAGTGGGAAAAAACTGTACACAGGTGAGTATTTCTACATACATGTGAAAATTTATTTCCGTATTCCCTATTTCAGATTAGTGTTTTAAAAACAAACTAGTTTTACAATGAAAATAGTAGGTGAAATCCCTGATTTCTAAAAGTTTTAATTATTCTTCAATGGTACAGTGGCCGGCTGAAGAGAGTACTGCAGTATCTTCTTGCATGTTGAATATAGCATATGGAAGCCAAAATCTAAAAGGGTTAACACTTTTGTCACATTAACGTTTAGTGAATATGTTTAGACAACATTTTTACAATACTTCTCAGTAGCATCTCAGCATTACAGCTTAAAACTTAAGTTTTGTATCACAGCAGTACCAAGAAACCCTAATCTGGGTTCTTTGCCTCATTGTACTACAGTTTCCTTCATCACAAATAGTTTTTTGGGGTTGACTACTAGCCGCCACTTGATTTAGTTTTTAATTCATTTTATTTTGATCTTAAAACATAGAAAATAAAACCAGACTACGCTTTCTTCATCTAAATTTAAGCAACTGTCACATTAGCTGACCAGTGAAGAAACGAGGAAACAACCCAAAACAAGGCAAAGAAAAAGCAGTTAGGATGCCGTTCTGCAAAGCAGAATATTTGTCTCCACACTCTCCACCTCTCTTATTAAACACAAAAAAGCTTCACGGACAATGTCAAGTTACGGATGGACAGGATGAAACCCGCTTGCACATTTCTTGCTGAAACCATGCTCTCCAGAGCGTGCACTCAGATTTACTGACAGTCAGTCAGCCAACAACTCCTGATTCCTCCCCTAAAGGAGAGGAGGGAGTTGATGAAGATCATCTTAACCTAATCTGCTGAAGACTGGAGGCTCATCACCAAAATCAATATAGTCTTAAGTTCTCTAGAGCAGGAATCGTCTCTGTCTTGAGCAACGAGGTCTGTTATTAGGGCTCCAAGATACAACTATCGTACAAATGTATACCAATTGTAAAAATAAACAAAATGGCAGTAACACCATAAGCATCATTTTAGTTCAACTCATAAATCAAATATATTCATAGGCCTAAAATTTTATCTGAGAACAATATTTAGTCATATATTCCTTTAGCTCATTTTTCTTCTTTTTAAAGAGACATTAGAAGCTAAATTTTTTTAATCTTCACCAACAGAGAGAGGCTAATGCCTGGATCACATAACCAAGAGCAGAATCTCCATGCTCTTAAACTACTTAGAAGAAAACAGAAATCAACTTTTTTGTGAACTGTTTTTTTTTTTCCTTACTAGTCATGGTAAACCTCAACTACTACAAATCTTTTCAGTAAAACTTCTGTTTCTAAATAAACTTACCTGCTCTAGTTTTAATATACCAACACAGGATTAATATACTTCTAAATCTTTGTGTTTAGAAAAACTAAGCTACTTTCATTCAGCTGAATGCATGAAACACTGGACAAACTCTTTGTATCTGCTTGTATTTCGGTGTTCCTACATGACAATTTTAAACCAAGACTAACTAAAAAAAGCTAAAACCAAATGCTTATGTTAGTAGATCATTTTTAATGAAGGTACAGTATTTTCAAAAGGATACGTATTCCATTCATTCCAGAAATTTTGAAGTCATCAATCAGCTGTACAACCATATCTTTGTTGGGATCATTAGGGTCACTTTCACGAACCTAAACCAAGAGTGCAAATATCGACATTTTAGGAAATAATTCACTTTAAAATATCTRATTAGTTTGTTTGGCCTATGAATTTGAACAATAGTTTGGAGCTTTAAAAATCATGGTGACACATAAGAAGTCAGCTGTTTAGGAAAAAGATACATAAATAAAGCTTAAAAATATTTTCCATCTCATTTTCTGAATTTATTACTACTATTACTGATACTGAGCACTGTATTGCAAGACTTATACTTACACATTTAAGCAACTTTATTTCATCCAAGGCTGTCTCTGTATAATGCTGGGCACTTTTTACAACTTTCATTGCAACAAACCTTTTCCCCCTTGAAAACAGAAAAACATTTTCAACACACACTCAGAGGTAAAATTAGACATATTGTAAGGGTCTGTAAATTTTAAATAGCATTTTTTGATCTAATGCATCCTGACAGAAAACTAGAATATACTAAAAATTACATTAAAAAAAGTTTTTAAATAATATTCTAGTAACAATCTGAGTATTTTTTCTGCTGCGTGCTAATGTTTTTAAGAGAAGAACTTGTGTACACATTTTCTCATTCAGTCAATGCATTTTTTTTCCTAACGATATGAGCAGAATAAAAACATTAGCTTATTCTCACAAGTTCAAGACAACACATAATTCAATAAGCAAAACTAATTTGTCCAAGAAAATGTACTTACACCTATTTCTGACAAGCTTTATAAAACAAATCCTTAACCAATAGCAAAATAACACTGCAGAAATCTTTCTGCATAAAAAGACATCAAGAATTTACATAATTATCATGCATGTAAAACGGAACTTACTGCACACAAAATAAAGTAATATACATTAAGAAAAAAGAAAGTAAAAGGAAAGATTTTCTTACTGCATATCCCAGCATAGCCAGACTGTAGAGAAGTGTCCCCATCCTAACTTTCTAATAACATGATATCGGCCATTGAAAAGATCACCAATTTTCACTGGATGATAGCCTCCTTTCATGAAAAACACAAGTAGAAAAAGAATAGTCAGAAAAAAAGCAGTATTTCTAGCTTTTCAATTTATATTATTTAATATAAATTTTCATCCTCAAATTGTCCTATACTAAAAATAGGCAATCTAYGGAAAAAGTTTACTCTAATGATTAGAATTCTGCCTTACTTGGTCAGGAAGAAGAAACCCATGTTTCTTCTGTACCTATTGCAGAGTTTCTTCCCTGTTACAGCTTTTATTTGCAGTAACATTACCATCACTCCTTTATTTCTCCAGGCTTATCTTACACTTTGCAGAGAGTACAGGAAACATYTACATTACTTCTTTGATTATCTTTTTTGAAATTTCTCTAGTCAATGTATTTTTGTATGATTGCAGAATCTCAACACTCTTTTAATTTCTATTTGTTTTCTACTAATAAAGGCAGCAATAAAATACTTCCCAAGAAAATATTAAGAACAGTACTGAATTTATTGATGCTCTTCTACTTTGCTCCTGACACAGCAGCAATACATTTGCTCAAGTCTGAGGTTTTTTTTACAATGCAGAAGCTGAAAGAGCAGGCAGCTACAGGGTTTGTCTAAACTACATTTTAAGCAAAGGCTGCAGGCTGGCTATCCATTTTGCCACTATGCAGGATCTTAAAAGCCACAGTAGGCAAAGGCCAGCATGACCAAGTAGATTGGGGCTCAGGCTTCCATGCAGTGTGAAGGGGTTGTAAGAAGTACTGCAGATGCTTGCTGCTCCTCCTTGAAGCTTTTTATTTCCTCCATATTTTAAGAGGCATTCTTCCTCCCACTCAAAAACACAAGGAAGAGAGCGATCAGACAAGACTTATTATTCAGAACCCTAAGCCACTAATAACAACATTCACAATTTAGCCTAAATTACAAACAAACAATACAGCTGCTCTACGCAGTGCTACAAGAGCCCATGCAGAGCAGCTGCTAAAAGAATCATCTCTTCTCTTCTTTCTGGTCCTTCATCACGTCACCTCCAACTGTACTTTCAGGTAGATTAAGAAATTGCATGGTGAAAGAACTATAAAGATTATATATTCAGCAGACAGAACTATAAAGTTTTACACATATGTATTACTTTAAATATTAGAATGCCCAAATTGAAACTAAACCATACAATTTAAACATTTTTTATAATCAATATTTGTATGTTAAGCTTCCTGGGCAAGAGACACTTGCTGGTTGCCCACAGCTTCAGCCAAAAGCTGATCCATCTGACAYGCTCCCCATCTGACATGGTCCCAGATGCACAAGCTCCAGTGTGAAGCACCACGAGCAGAAACTCCAGCGGGTTCAGCTAAAGCACCAGGGCAGCTGAATGCAGAAGCCTCCATATCGACCAGGGCTGGTCTGAATCAAGTGATGACAGCAACGACCATTTTCAGATGGGCAGCACAAGTCTCATCTACACAGTGATGATCTGACAAGCCTATCTACCTACCTGCCTGCATCCAATTTCTTACACACTGTAGAGGGTCAAGCGTGGTCACTGGCCAAAATAATGAGTTTGAATTGCACAGGTAGCACAGACAGACACAAAGAGTGCGGTCTCATCTCCCCTAACCTAGCAGTAAGGTGTTGAAATAGACACAAATTTCAGCTTTTCCACGTAAATTTTGGTTAAATCCATGAAGACTAGTGTGTGAGAATCAACTTTATCATTTTAACCTGTGGAATAATATACTCACTATCACACCCAATACTTCATTTTGAAAATGCTTAGGTGTATAGATGCAAAAATATTCAGTTAAAAAAGATCAAAGGAGAAAGAAGGCCCCACTTCATGAGCTGCAGTGAAATACAGAAGGACTGAAACGTAAGGACCCAGCCTTACAGACCGCCAGTCACGTGACTCCCCCTCCGGGTGAAGAGTCACAGCCCATCACTAGGATGGAAAYGTTCATCAAAGGCTTCCAGGACGTCGGGACCTAAAACACTGCCTTAACTTCCATTGTTGAATCCCGTCCTCTTTAATTAGACCATGCAACGTGACCAAAAAGGAATCCCTTCCTTGTCAACTCCCCCCTCTCCCCCCCCCAAAAAAACTAGAAAGGAACAACAACAACAAAACCCAGAACAGCTCTTGTTTGGAACAATGGTCCAAATTTACACTGCAGGGAATTTATAGGGGGAGGGAACAAGAATTTATTGAGAGAAAATGTTGACTATTACGCTGTCTTCTTCATTTCCAAAACCAGGACTCTAATTACTATGCACTGCAGCATACGAAGCTAGCATCAGGCACATATAAAGCCAGACTCTACAGCAGTTACATTATTACAGAATCTGCCAAATAAAGTCATGCAAATATATCTATCTCAAGACCAACTACAGATAGAACATCATTTTACAAGCAAAACTGCGGTACTAATCAAATTGCCTATTTACTTAACCATTCTTGCTGGAACAGCTGTAGATGAAAACATTAAAAAATAGGGATAAAAATAATATTGTTGCAAGGCAGCTATAGACTGGTTTAAAACAAAAATTATTATTATTCTTTGGTAAATTCCTACCATGAAACTCCATGCAGGATGTTAAAGTGAAAATCATGTGATAGATACGAGTGGAARGTTGAGGCAAGAAATGCAGCAATTCTAACTTTCTGTTACCAAAAAGGTTTGCATTTGTGAAAAGAACCAAGTCTCCTGACCTGACAGCAAGGATTTTGTAAAGCACTTCCACATAATTCAGTGTTACTTCTTCTTATTTTTGTCCYGCATATACCATTGCACGAGAACAGTCAGAAATACTAAATTTTATTCTGTGCAATCGTTATTCCTTTTCCAAACAAATATAGAGTCAGAAAACCTGAAAAATATTTACAATCTAGTTTTCACACCTCTCTAAAACAGATTTTAAAATTCAACAAGATAAAAATTTCTGAAATGTTTTACAGTCTTCCTAAACATCTAGTCACATTAAATCATTCATGTACACAGTTATATGGCTTTAAAAGTACATGAAAACGCACACAGCTTACACAGCCTTTTGTACTGGTAGAAGGGTATCAGTAGGCCTTCGGGTATATAAAACTAAGGCCAAAAGTCATTTTTCATACTAAAAAACATATTTTCCTTTTTGGAAAGTRTATCACTCAGCTATAAAGAATTTAAAGAGAGATAAATATTTGCTTTTAAGAATAGTTCAGGGAACAAAGCGTTTTGTAAGTCTGTCTCTCTGGAGAAAATTGAGAATCCTTCTTTGGGATAGCTGTGCTTCTATGGATCAAAAGCAAACCAAAACATCAAACAGTTTCCTCCCATCACAGATTGGAGAGATACCCTACAGCAGAAATCCATCAAGGATATCATGTCAGTAAATCCAGGGATTTTAAGTTATTTTACTAAGAAGCTCTGTATTGCAAGAATAACGATAATATATATGTAAAAAGCCCTCTTCTTTTGGTCACAACAGCATCCCATAACTATTGTAACAGTAGACTAGCCTGTGTATATCCTGTAAGTAAACATAATTCAGAATATATTTTCTACCACTCTAAGCCACAACAGAAACAACTGAGGATAATCAACTACCGTCCCTGTACACGTTATTCCCTGACTATTCAAGTCAGGAAGGTATTCATTACCAAGTTGCGGACAACCAGTAACAGCACACTTAGTAAAAACGTATTTTAGAAACTGCTGCCACCTTTGCTATGATGAATATTATTATTTAAGTTCTTCAAGGTGCAGAAGGTATTTTCAAATTGCAGTATCAAGAAAGCATCTATATAAAATTAAGACGTTTGAGGAAAAGGATGTACTTCTGGAAAAACAATATTAGTATTTGAAAATATACAACGTGTAAGTGGTAGTGCTGATAATTTAACAAAAATCTGTTGTGCTATTCATTTCAGTAAAAAGAAAAAAAGACTCTCATACAACTAGCTACATGCACTCAAGAAAGAGGGTCAGAAAAATGAGATCATTATTCCTAAATGTCTCCTGAATGTATTGGTAATTGCAGCTGACTAGTTCTATGTTTGTATAGGGAATTATTCCCTTTGTGAACTGGATGAATGGGAGACATCTCCAGGGGGCAAAGAAGAAGATCAGAGAAGCAAAGAATTCCAATTATATCCACAACAYGACACACACTTGAAAAAATCTCCAAGTGTTTCAAGGGATTTCAGAAAGCAGAAAAACCAGCTTCATTGTCTAAATAATACCTTTAATGATCAGGTGGGTGGTGTTTTGATATTGCCATTTCTTTAACATTTAAAAAATAATCCAAAGTCAACATTATCAGTAGAAGTCAATTYTACAGATTTAAATGGACTTGGGGAGAAAGTCTCTGGGTAACAAAGGAGAGTCTAAACACCTTACCCAAATGGGTGTTAGATGTCTCTCTCACTTCATGTGCTAATTCAGACTAACCAACTCTCTGATTACGAATACTTTTATGAYGGGGGAACTAACTAATATGTAATGTGCTGAAGGTGTGAGTCCAGCCCACAGTAACATATCCATAAAAATAAAGATTAAAAATAAAATTAGTAGCAAAAATATCGAGCCAATGCATAGTAACAGATAAAATATTAAATTCAGATAAAGAACGAATCTGAATCCCTTGTCAAAATGGCCTTCCTATRAAATTTTAAATTGCTCTGACCTTACTCAAAAATCCTAGGAGAGTCCATTTTGTAGATAAAATTTGGAAGAAAAGAGCGACTCCATTAACATTYGATAATTTCCAAACATTATCTTCTAATCCTTAAATACAGATAAGATTGCTCAAAACAGAAAAACATATATTCATATTAGTAAAATGGGTCTCAAAAAATTAGAAATTAATATAGCTAAATCTTATCCTGGAATTCTTTATCAAACTAGTTACTGATACCCATAAAACAAAAACAGAAATTCTGTATGGCTCCATGCAACCTCGAACTGGCCATTAGGTTCAGGTGCTTGTTTGACATGGGGACTTTCCCTTCAGTTCAATCCCAGGAAACTAAAAGAAAAAAAGCTACTGATCAACCTCRTAAGAAATATGGGTTAAAAATGTCATTATCTATTGTAACAACACACACACTGTTCTTACAGAAACACATAATAAAGATGATTGCATCAAAGCACACTATGAACCATCTTTAATATTCTTGAATCATTTTTAATATTCTTCCATATACTCAGAGCTTCAACATTACAAGAATTTAAAAGAATCTTTAAGTGCAYGGAAATTTCCTTTAATATTTCACAAACCTTGCAAGTATTCTTAGCCTAACACTGAATTCATTTTAAAAGCACGCCACGCGCYTGTGTGTGTGTTTGTGATCTAGCTTCTCCAGATGGTGACGTTTTGCAAAAGATAGTGGGACACAGACAATAATGGATTATTTGAAATTAAATTCAGCCCTTACTTCAGGGAAGAATTAAGTAAAGGCCTGGAAATGTTTAATCTAAATAAAAAACAGTAAACAGATGTTCAAACAAAAAATCCTTGCTCACTGATGGAAGATGCTACAGATACCAAAAAAGTTACCTTAAGGGAACAAATGTAAGAGAAATAATTTTAAAAAATACAAAAAGTTTTTGGCTATATATATTTCTTTTCCCTGCTGTACACTTCAAAATTCGGTGTGAGTTTACCAGTTTGTTTTCACTATTGGTATCTGCAAACCACTTAATCATTYGAAAATCTGTGGATTAAGAAAACTTCTTACACCAAAAAATCATTACATCTGAAAAGTCAAAAAAGGAAAAAAGAAAAAAAAAGACTTGTTCCATCCTGGGAGAAGAGAACAACATCTCACCAGACTTATATAAAATTTCTGGTTCAGACAACATTATCAGATTTGGCACAGCAAGTATTTCTTGATTTGAGGGATAYAGGACATCAGATATAGTCAAGATGTAGATCCATCTCTCTGAAATCTACTAAGATAGTTAGCTCCAAGATCTGTCCTCTATGATTTTTCACGTAAGTACAGGATATGCATTGCCCTAGCAGAAGCAGTTCAGAAGTAACATTAAAATAAACTTATGTACCAACAGGGCTGTACAACAGTCACATGCTGTGYAACTATATGATAAAACAACAACTAATTTAACATAAACCACAAAAATTAGATAAGCCAAAAACTGAAATAAAGGYGCAGGAAGCCAACAATGTTGAGGATTATGAAAGACAGCACATATAAAAAATGATGTAACATCTCAGACTAGGGTAAGAAAAGGAGAGCAAAATAAGAAACAGACCATAATATAAATTTAGCTGATGTTGTCAAAAGCATCAAGGCATTTAACAACCTCTCAGTGTGATTTTTTAGTTGTTCGGTTTAAGTATTTTTGTTTCTTTCACAACAAGCATCAATCAAGAAACTCTGTTCTTGTATCTAAGACATAAGGAAAAAAACAAGTGTGCAAGATTTGCAATTTAATTATTATAAAAYGCATAAATAAGCTACGGCTGAGTAAAAGGTAGCGCTGCAGAAAGATTTGCTTTTGGGCCTGAAGCCGGCAGGCATTCACAGCTCCCGTACAAACCAGTTCCACAACAGGAGAGCAATCCCTGAGGAAGCTCCCAAGAACCAGGGAGATGCACAAGACGACGTTTTCCCCCCAGCATTCAACCGGCGGCACGCACCTTTACAGTAATCTGCAGGATCCTCTTGCTCCTCATCGTCAGATCCCAGAATCTCCTCCTCGGGCTCGGGGGGGCTGGGCTCGGGCAGAGGCGGCGGCGGCGGCGGCGGCGGCGGCGGCGGCGCGGAGGGAGCTTTCTGCTGAGGCTCTGGCCTGCAAGCAAGGAGAAAGCACGCTTACTGCGGCGCTCGGTCCCGGGGCCGTCTGGCCATCTAGAGGGGGGCACAAAACGCCCCGGGAAACGCAGGTGAAGCACGTCCCACAACGGCAGGCCGGACATACAGGAACAGGTATTTACGGGTCTGGACCCATTTTTCTGAGTTCCTGATAAGCGAATGAGACGTTAGACCTATGTTCCCAGCACAGTTGAGAAGAAATATGTTTCAGAGAATATCAAGATAATCAAGTTACTCAAAAGTTCTTGTCTGCTRGCTGAAGGAAAAAAGATTTYATTAATATACAGCAGGGAACAACCTTCTAGTGGCACTGACATGGACCACATGCCTCAATACACTTTTTCCTAAGCCTAACTGCTGGCAGGACTGTAGAAAGCCGTAACAGTACAGAAGATGCAGAAAACAGCTACGAGGAAGAGAGAAAAATTCATCTTCCTACTTAACCTAGGCTCTACCCCTGAAAAGCACATGGCATGTTTTAATATTCAATAACAGGGAAAAGAGACCAACCAAGAGGTGCTTTTCTAATTGTTCCACTTGCAGTGAAAAAACAAGTAAACAAAATATGCTGTTACTCAAAGCAAATGAAACATGTGGCTACTTATATTCTATTCTGAGGAAAATTGTACTTGGTATTTTTGAATGTCCACCAATTACTCACATTTTGAAATTCTGAGTATCTTCAACACATATTAAAAAAAAAAAAAGAAATACAGGGTTGAAGCACAATGTTTGTTAAAKGACTAAGAAAGCCTTCTCCAAGGAGGCTGATGCTATTTACTTTGTGTATTCATACTTTATACAAAGAAAAAATGTACTTGCAAAGTAACTTAGAGCTTTTGGGCCATGAAAAGCTGCTATGAATTTGTTCTCCTATCTACTTCAAGTCCAAGCTATCTGAAAAATACCATTCATATTACCAGCATTTTATCATTCAAATTATAATAAATAGAGCTGAAAAAAAACTTTCCATAACTTGTTAATTTCTCAGCTCCTGAAACCTGGATTCAAATACTGCCTGGATCGTGAGCGAAAGCTGTATTTACATTTAGCCCCCTCCCATGTTCATTCTTTTCATAACTCTCCAGCACCACTTCCTCCCCACACACACTTCTGACCCACTGCAACGGTTCGAGACGCGCAGAGCAGCCGGAGTAGAAGGTGCCCAGCTGGTCAGAACGAGCCCCAGTGGCAACGCGCCGCCTGCCCAGCAGCTGCTGTCATGCCTTAGCTCTGAAGGATGCTGCTGGAAGTTGCATGCCTACCGAGTTTATCTGCCTGCTAACTCCTTCAGAAAAAATAATTCTTCTGTTATTTCAGTACACAGTCTGATTTAAAAAGGAATTGTTGGAATTAATACAGTAATGAAATAAAACAGTTTAAGTTATAAAGAGCAACCTACCCAAAATAAAWGCATTTATTTTTAACTGCCTAAAGCTTAGGACAGAAGTGAGAGAAGGGATCCATTCAGAGGATAAACAATAAATGTGTTTATGATTTTTTTTTGCCTTTATCACTCCTCTTTTGTTCCCAACAGATGTCTCCATATTATACACTGTGAGGAAAATAAACTGATTTAGCAAATAGAAGGTGCAGTGCATTCTCTGACCAGTCATGTTAATCTTACTACCTGGTAGATTAATGGACCTCCAAAAGCCAGGCTTAACTGTGTCAGCAAACTGAGGGTGCCCATGCCTAGCGTGACAGTGGCAGAATGCCTTAATCCATTTACACACCCCCTCACCCCCTAAGTTAAAGCTCAAGCTTATCACGAGGCTTGAAACCTCAGCTTGTGGGCGCAAGGCCATTTTGGACACCCTAATCAAGGACTAGACACTGTTCAACATTAATACTGAGGAGCCAAGAAAAATAAAGCCCAGTAAAACAGCCTGCACTTCATCAGTCTATGCGAGGGCAGCGAACCAGGTGACACAGGTGACACTGGTGGATGGGGGAACTGCTATTTTGGATGGCACTGCCATTTTACCTCATTTTGTCTATAAAATTCCATGTTAATGTTTTGGCCACAAACACAGCAAAACCCTAACTGAAGGGTAAATAAGGGCAATGTGGTGTAGAGCTCATAATTTAAAAAATCCCTTAAAGTCATGTTTGACTTTGTCTTTTAGGCAAACAGTTATTTGCCCTATTTCTTCCCCTGATATTACCTTAAAGAGAATGGGAAGCAATTCCAGAATTGCAATTCACACGTTTTGTCACTCATTTGGAAGTAAGTGTGAAGGAGGATCAAGAATCGCCCTCTAACAGACAAGAGGAAGCATACCCTTCAACATTTAGATTCAAATACAGACTTTTTCTATTTCTAAGGGAACAGATTAACAAAATTGAGCTTCATCTGGGTCTTTCTTGAGCTACTGTATTTGATTCGGTTTTGAAAAAAGGTTATTTTCCTTCTGTCTACAATCCTTGCTGTTTGGTATGCTGGAATTCAGGAGTATTTTCTTCTTCTCCTTTGTGTGCATTAGGAAGGATTTTTATTATTTCCTTCAGGGGTTATGTATGATTTTATCTGCAAATAACCCAAGACTGATTTAAAYGGAGAAGAATCTTGGGTTTGGTCTTTTAGCTTTGATTGCATCTTTGAAGCAATTAAACATTACTGTATGAAGAAGGATGAAGGGAAGAAACGCTGCTCAGCTCCACCAGCCCGACTGCTAATTCTGTATTACTGTTACTTTGCTGTTTGTTTGTTTGAGTTTATGATTCTCGGGAAGGGACAGTGCTGCTTGGTTTTGTCCACTGTTACTTTTCTGMCACATATGCAAAGATCAAGTCTTCAGCACTTGATCTAGTTGCTTAAACTCTGCTTCCAAGTTCAAAAACTCATCTCAGCATTTCACTGATGCTTGCTCTTCCACCACTACATAATTTCACAGTATGAGGTCAGGGTATCAGTCCACGAGAACCCCAACCTTGCTATTTCTTAGTAACCCTTTTATCGAATTGGAAATATAAAAGTTATGAATGTTCCAACAGCATCTTTCTTTGTGCTGTATGACATGAATGTATGCTTTATTTGGTTACATTTAGATTTCATCTTTTCAGTAGAGTTTGTTAAAATGTAAATTAATTTTTCTTTAAAGTGGACTTTAAATTTGCTATTAAAAGCCCAGACATCAAGAAAGCTACAATAAATGTGTATTAACCTTCATTTCCTTTTTCAGAAACATAATTATCAAAAACTATCATAACATAATAAGCTTGTCAACAGATGGAACATTTTAAGTTACTTTTATACTTCCTAAAACATTGTATGCACTAACATGCATTAGGTAACATATGCATGCAGAGGCACACACCAAATATGTTTACCTTTTTCTAATATAATTGTTTGGTATTCTGTGGTCTACCACTACTAGGTTATTCATCACCATCCCAAGTATAAACACTTAATTAAATGAAGATGACAATACATTATTTCTAGATTCACAATACTCTGTCAGCAGGTATGCAGAGAACTGACTATCTCCTCAAGCTACAGTGACTTTATAATCTTATTAAATAAGCATTACAAATCATTAACAAATGCCAGGCAGGATATTTTATCTTTTAATTACTCTTTTTTAAACAAACAAAAATACATTTACAGCAGACTCCAAACAAAACAATGAAATCTTATTTGTAACCTGCTCTTAGTAGAAATGCTGCTAAAGACACAAAAGACAGAYTGAAGCATTTCTCTTGTGCAGTGAATTTAGAGGAAAATATAGTGAAATGCTGAACTGAGTCTTAGAGAAAATCAGTTACCCACTTTAAGGAGTGTAAAACTACTGCAGACTTCATTTCACTTTTCTTCCTGCAGGACATGCTGTTCCACGTTCCAACCAGGAAACAGCCAACAGCAAAAGTAATGTCTTACATTAAAACCTGAAAACACTGAGAAAACTCTAACAGGAGAAAATCGGGAAGAGGTGTTGATGGGTTTTTTTGAAGGACGTGATCGTTTTGTAGGCTTTGCTTGTTTGTTTTGTTGTTGTTTATTCTGGAAATATTTTGGCTGGAAAATAAAAAATTGGGAATATAAAATTTTAAAATCTGGAAATAAAAAATTTTGGCTGTTCAGGAAAAGGTTGGACAAGGGYAGCAAAAGTGATTAAAAACATGAAATGAAGGAAATTCACTGATTCCATTATATACTTAAWAAAATTTAGAATCAACTGTATTTTAATGATGTTACGAATCTCCTGACATGTCCACAGAGGCTCTTTCGGGAATTCAAAATTGAAAGGGAAAGAAGGAGACAGAGGGAGGGTAAACATCAGAAGAAATGTGCTACAAGCCTCCTAACACTCAGATGTGTGCTTTAAGACATCTCGGAGTGGGTGTGAGTCCATCTGGCAGGAATTCCAGCAATGCTTCACAGCAGCTCTGGAGGACAAAATCTTTCATGTTCCAGAACAAGACACTCAGGTGCTGTTGAACTTTAAGTGTGACATCTCTAAACACAAATTTCTTCCAGCTGTTATTAATTGCTTAGGGACTCAGTTATTCGAATCTTTCTCCTGTGTCCAAAAGATGTCTGCTAACCTAGCTGAACTCTTGCCTGTTCTTTTCCCCAAATGCAGATTTAGCTTAATTGGAAGGTACTTTAACAGTGAGCTCTTTAAATTTAAAATAGCCTTAAATGAAGGCTTTGTAAATAAGTTCATGTACACAACAAGCAACACAAACATAAGAAAGCAATCAGAAAACCCCAAAACTCTGGTTCAAAGAACAAAATCACGTTGCACATTTCTTGTAAGATCCTGAAATTGTTATTATAATTATTTGTAATTTAACAATTTAATGCTATTTTTATTTGTAATTTAATATTGCAATTATTTGCAATTATGCCAGAGGTCATTTGACTCTTTTTAAAGTCAAAAGCCATAAATCCAGAAGGGAGGTGCAGGGGGAAAAAAGGATATCCCATTCTCTTTCCATTCTTGACCATGGATTCTCTCTCCTACTTGGTGCTATATCCAGCAGCTGCACAGCCATGACGAAAAACTAATCCCTGAGCTGAACTGCCTCACTCTGCTGCTACATAATCCACAGAACGAAGGCAAGGCRAGCAGGAAGAGCACATCGCAAAGAGCAGAGCTGATGGGAACCAGTGGTAGCCCACTATAGTATCAAATTACATGTAATATGAAGCAGTGAGGTTTGCCAGGTTGGTAGTCTTCACAAGAGGTGGCTCTTTCACGCTTTTGGGGGGCCAAAAAGCCCCACCAAGTCACCAAGTACCCAGAAACAATTGGTTTCAAGTTCTAAAAGTCACTCCCAACTGAAATTTTGTTCTCAAAGAGCTGCAATTCTATTAAAATTTTATAAGAGAAAAAGCCATAAGTCAAAGCTATCCAGGAAGCCTCAAACTTGAATTAGCCAAGGTATCATGTTTTCTTCTCAAATACTGGTTCCTTACACAGTTCTACTTTCCAGACAAGTTCTCCATTACTTATCTCATGGAGGAGAGAAGTCAGCAGTTAAAAGGGAAAGAAAACACACCCACCTGGTGACACAAAAAGAAGAGACCTAAATATATACTCAGGGGCTTTCAGTTTACTCATATTTCTACTCACTAGTAAAGTGTTGTAAAAGTCGAGAAAGTTATAAAACAAATCTGACCCAAATTGCTAAAAGCCAAAGAGGAGTAAAACAGCTGTCATAACCCACAGAACATGTACTAAAGAATGGAGAATACAGAATTTTTTATATAAGCATCCTAACAGATGCCTGAAATGAAACCTTCATCTGAAGTAGGCTAGATAAGGAACATTCCTCCAGTACAATGATAAAAACCTGTAATTACAAACCAAACTAGCCTCATAACTTGCATATACAGCTCTACTCTCTCCAAATTTTCTTGTGACAGGAGTCTTTTCTGATAATACACAGTTCCTTCCTCCATCTCCCTACATATGGACATCTACTTCTGACCACAAGGAGTAATTAGAGGACCTTAGGAAAACACTGGTATGCAATAAAGAAAGTATCCACTATTTGTTCTGGCTTTTTTTCCCTACTAGTATGGGTAAGTCCTGTGATGAATTACTCTCTACAGAATGACCCAAGTGTGTTTAAATGGAAATAATTTGTGACTTATTAATAAGATATAATCTGAAAACATAATACTTGTTGTTTCAGTATCTAATAGTCATCACCGATAACAAATCTGCAAGTGCAGATTTGTGCAGGGTGGAGTGGGTGAGTAGAAGCATCTTCTCTCCAAAAGAACTATTTGCCCCTGCAAAAGTTAGATTTCACTTAACTTTGCATCAAAAACCCTTAAGTTAACAAGCCTTTGAAGTCAAACCTGTAGGTGAAATTCAATAACTAAATTATGAAACATGGGATTTAGTCCTAGCTTATCACCACATGCCAACAACTTCCTTAGAGTATATAAACAAACATAAACTACAAGTAAGTACGCATTTTATACTGTGTTATAAACCATATGAAGACAACTGTCATAATCTTAAGGAAAGTGAGCAGGAAGTTAATCAATAAATACAGCATTTAGCACCCCTTTTCACCCACCCCAACGCAGCCCAGTAGAAAAGATTTAATAAGAACAGTGAAATTGTAACCTCTCAACTAGTATCAAATACTAATTTTTTACTTTTCTTTCCCAAGGACACCGCAGCAGGAGGTAACTTTGACTTCAGGTGATGATCTCAGTGCAAAAAAAGCAAATTTCCTCTACATGATGAGCTAATGTTTGGAAGACAYATTCAACTTGTTAGCAAAGGCACATTCTCTAGATTGTTTGAGAACCTAATTCTACAGGGCAGTCAGGAAAGGGTAAGCAGGCAAGCACTTTGGATGGGAGAATGATCTACTTCAAGTTTCTCTATATGGCTTGTTAATGTTAATTTAAACACCTACTTTCATAATAGAAATGTATAAAAGAAGTAAATAGGTTGCAAATTTCAGCAGCACTCAAAAGCATCAAAATGGTAAAATTACTATCATATACATATTTCAAGAAAACTCATTTCCATCTATGTAAGAAATTGATATCCCTAGTGAGCAGCTGGTTTTAAATATGGCCTCATAAACCATAGGTTTATAGGGCTGCATGATACTTTGAGGTTAACAAAATTCTAACAGCCATTCTTCTGTATCTAATATAATAATCAAGAGAATAAATCTGAAAGCTCAATACTGACCATGCATGAACTAGAAACCTAGAAATAAACTGGTAGTACACACAAACACGGTATGTTCTTGCTAGTCTGCACAGATTTAGTTTCGGTCTTTGTTGCACTTTCTCTGCACACAAGGGACAAGAGTTTGCAGAGCAGCTACTGCACAGTGGTGAAATTAAAAAGCAGCCAGCAACCTCTTCTGCATATAAGAACACAGCTCTGAATTACAGTTCAGAATGGTGATACTAGCCAACATGATCCTGGCAATTCAATAAAGACTGGTTTACAGCTTTTCATCTCCAGCATACATATTTTCATACTCTAATAGAGACTGACTCAATGATGCCTTTTTCATTTTCTTCTCAGGTAACAAAACGTGCAATTTAAGGTCCCTTTACTTCATCTTTCTGTCTTCTTGTCTTCGTCAAGGTGGTAACAAATACTATTGTTCAGACACAGAAACATTCTTTACCTAGCTAAGAAAACAGTACCTTCAGTTTCTGACAAAAAACTTCTTTTTCAGTACTTTGATCTCAGAATAATTTTTTGCAGCTTGCCTTCATACCAGTTACAGCCAAAATACACTGGAATGCCTCCTTTTCTTTAAGGCAAAAGCTGGTCTCTTGCCCATCYACCGTCTGCCCCTCTTACAAAACATGGGGTTTTCTATTGATGGTGAATTTCACCTCACACGTTTCAGCTGCAGTCGGTGTATTCTCCTGCCACACATCTGATCAGCACAGAGGTCGTTATTCCTTAGTCTGCAGGATTTCCCACTGTGGTGCATGACCCATTCAGCAATCCCAGGAAACACCTCTCAACTCCTTATTCCCATCAACCATTTGTCTTGTGGGCAGCAGAGTTCATCTTGGAGCTCTCCATTTTGCCCAATTTAAGCTTGCAATTTAAGGTCCTTCCATTTGGTTGAATCTTCACTGAGCAATGGCTTGTCTCAGAAGAATCCAGAAAGGCACTTCAGTACTCTAGAGCTCTGTTCAGAGAGTTCAAGTGGCTTGGGTGAGATAGTTTTGGTTATCAAAAACTCCTACAACTTCTGATGAGGTTTTCAGAATCTCATCTGTATCAGCAGRTCTGAGAAAAAGGATTTATCAAACCATCTGAGTCATCTCAGCACCCTCCCTCAGAGCATGGATGCCAAGTGACTCATTTATTGCAATATTCCTAGCTCTAACAGYAAGAGAGATGTTAATTAAGGATTAATGTAATCCCAGTCTTTGTGGTATTTGGATGGACATTCACTTGTAGAAAAGACAGAACTACGAAGATGTATCTGCCTCCTATTTTCCCATACCCTATGTCTGGATAGCAGAAGGCTTCCAATAGCACTTCAGTAAGCAGTCAGCCACAAGAAAGGAAAGCTCATCTTGCAAAGGTAAATCCAGAACTCAGTTTATTGGATAGCAATAGGATTTCCACCAGGAGGCTATTGCCTGCATTTCAYCCCTTCTACAAGATTTATCTCATCTTACCATATCTCAAGTTCACTACACAGAATCATCTGAGAAATGGAAGAACTTTCAGATTCCACATTTCAAAAGCCAAATGTCCAGAATAATCGGTATGGCACAATACAAGATGGATGTACAACACAGAGTATGACCTGCATGCATATACTTTGGGGCTGAGTTCCAAGGACAGTAAGGGATGGTGACAACATGACTTCAAACCCATGACACCCTAGAAAGAGAAACTGAAGTCCAAGCAACTTTATCACTTTGAAAATGGAAATGCTAAGGTATGGTGCTGACAGCTTCTGATCCGACTGATGCTAAAGCTAAGACACTCTACGTATGCTTGCAACACTTTGACTTGCCTTTCACTAAGCTGAGCTGGTGCCAAAGTCAGCTAAGTCTCCTCCAGCATTGGCTCAGTTTCCTGCCAAGCTCCAGAAGCTATATACTCTATCAGGACTAATGGACAGGAAAGAAACACAGCCACACAGCTGAGAGAAAATCAGAACTGAAATACTGTGTTTTGAGAAAGGAAACTGAAAGGAATTTAATGTGTAGCAGGCGCATCTCACCTTATATACCGATGWTTACTACAGAAGGAAAGATTTTTCTCTATTCCCGTTAGAAGTCACTTGCAGTCATATGCAGTCACTGTCACTGTGCACATGGACTATCAGTTGAGAACAGAAGTTTAAATTGCTAAACCTCTTAGAAGATGATAGCTGAAACAAGTTGATTGCAGGATGGCATGGAGATATTTCAATATAAAGCGAGACGTCTTTAAATTATTAGCATGACAAGACAGCCAAGCATCAGACAGCTGTAAAATGCCTTTGAGGTTAATCCTGATTGATAGTGAGAGGGCCAGACTGATACAGAAGAGGCTAATATTCCTCTCTGAACCTTCTACCTACACGGATTGCTATAAGAGTCCCAGTTAGAATAAATCAGTTTCCTTTAGATATTTGATGAATTCCTGCTAGGCAACACCAGATATAGATTAGCTGTATAGTACTACGGTTGGGAAAGAAAGATCAGATGATTCAGTGACATGAATGAAGCCTTTCACATTTCTGAAGAACGCTGCTTCCAGCCAGATTCATCTTCTCAGGAGGATCCGACTTTCTAAGCATTCCACTTTGCCRAGGTGGGTGCTGTGCAGCATAGCAGCGTGGAGAAACGCAGCAATGTGCAAAGCTTCACCCTAGGCCCCTCAAAGATAAAAAGATAAACTGAAGGCTTTAAAAATCCCTTCCTTTAACAACTCCTGAACCCAAATGAAAATGCAGTGTTTCTCAAAATCTTCTTGATACCTCTAAATCATGTGCTCCTCATAACATTTCTTTAATATAAAAGGAAAATAACTACCTGAAATCTCAACAATATAGATTCAGTTCTCTGGAAATATAGCTTCTAGGGGAAAATAGCCTTTTTTTCCTTTTAGGAAAGTAAGAAATACAACTGCAACAGCAGCTTACGTACGAACATCACATTCTCTACCGCTGAGTGTCAGTTCTATCAGCAATCTCCACAATTTATGACTTTGTAAAACAACATCCCTAATTCATCTAATTTCAACTGACTTCCCCACAAGTATGTGTGCCAGCTACAACCACTTCTTGAGCAAGTAACACCACCACCTAATACAGAAACAGGAAACAAAAACATACAAGCAGGAGTAACTGTACCGAACTACGGGACAGCAGATGAGGTGCACGAGGGGCCTGGCCTCCCCCCCTCGCAGGGCTGGGCTGGGGTGCGCAGGAGTTGGTGTAGGAACCCTCCCTTCGCTACGATCGTGCAAAGAGTAGGAAGTGGGAAAGCAGGAGCCACTGAAAGATCAGCGGTTGAAAGAAAAACCAAGTGAGGATTATCTTTTGAAAATCTAGAGAAAAAGCAGGATAGCATTGCCGTAAAAAAGAAGAACAAGATTCTTCAAGAAGTCATTAAAAACCTTTGTGAAAATGATTTTTTAAGCATGGTGAAGGTGAAAACTAGATTGGAAAACCTAGCAGATTAAGCCAAAAAAATCAATCTATTTTGTCCCTGTTTTCTTCCTGGCACAAAACTTCCCTTGCCTTCCGGACRGAAGATTTCCCTGCAAACACAACAGTATATATTTAACAATATTGTTCTGTAATGTTACAGATACATAATGAAAATTAATTTCCTATTACAGACAGCAAACAAGAGGTTTCAGTTTCTATGGTTATTCAGATCTACCTTTTCAATAGATTCAGAAATACTGTTAAACGGTTCTGTGCCTTGGGATACATTCCCTATGTAAAAACGGAGGTCTGAATCTCCTTGCTCGCGTAAGAGCAGGGACGGCAGCGCAGTCGGAGCCTTCCTCCCCAGCCTCCGCGTTGCCGTGGCAACCGGCCCTGCTTTCCCCTGCCAGTGCAGCCTCTGTATAAGCAGGAAAGGAGCTTAAGCAATATTTATATAATATGCAACACAGAGCACACACACAAGGTTTATGATTTCACTGGAGGTCTGAGGACTGATTAGAGTGGCTTAAGGAATCCTCATATTGTTTCTATCAGGCATCCGAGGTGGATTTATGTTACTAGCCTCAAAATCGTAGTGTAGGAAATACATACATATAGGGAGTTCAGTGTATTGTTTTCTCTGATTTTCACTTGAAGACACAGGCAAGCTCAGTACTCTGTAAGTGAATAAAACCAGGTGTTCTGGAATTATACAGTGAAAACAAAATGGAATTTAATTTATTCATTAAAGAGATAAGGCTTAGGCCTCACTTCATCTTATTTTTTGCAACCTGAAGATTTTGAAGCAAGACAGGCCAACTGACCTACAGTACTTGCCTTATTTGAAGTCTTCAAAATTTTAATAGGATGACATGCCTTTCTTTTTTTCCCCCTCTCCTTTAAACAAATTTTCTGTAAAATTTGCAATAAAAAAATGCTACCCTGCAATTCTGGTTTCCTGAATAGAAGCTGTATACGTGCACACAATCAGCTTGCAACCTCTGGCTTGAGATCAGGAGGCAAATTCCAACTTCCAAATAGCAAATGACACATTGGTTAATGCCCTAAATAAATAAATAAATAAAAATAAAAGGAACTTTATTAGACAGCTTTCTTGAAAATGATGGTTAGAATGGAAATTATATTTCAAGTCTGTATAAAGGGGCGGGAAATGCTGCAAAGACTCTGAAAACTGAAGAAAAGTATCAAGTCTCATTTCTCTCACCTCTGTTAGACTTTGCCAGAACATTTTTTCAAAGGTCCTAGGTGTTGAAAAGAACTATTGGTCTTAAATTTTTCGCTCTGGAAGAATTTCTGACTGACTAGAAAAATGAGTGTTGGAGAAAGACAGACAAACACACACAGACATGCTCATTCAAACTGCTGCAAGCCAGCCTGGGAAAGGGGCTCAAAGCCAGGTTCAAATCCTCAATCTGCATGATATGAGATTAAYGTTTTACTTCAAGTATCTGTGGTTCTATACCATAAGCCAATACGCACAGTCCATGGGTAAACAATACTCTCTTTCTCACTTTCCAAATAAAGTGTTTTAAGTTACAAAAYATTAACTTGAATGAATTATCATTCTTCAGGCCGAAATCCCATACAAAAGAAGCAGACTCAAGAATTTGAGTGTAATGATATTTAAAGGGCTCTCTCAGGAAAAATCAAAGGTCCATATATGCCAGTATCCTGTATTTGAAAAAATAACCATGTGCAGATGTCCAAGGAAGAGCATAACATCAGGATAAGCACACATGGATCCTTCTTTCCCAGTCTCCTGGCCTCCAGAAACTTGCAGATTAGAGACTGCCCTTAGGCAGATGGGATTCCTAGGTATTTAGCAATGCTCTGCAGATTCTTACTCCATAAATCTATCTTTTCCCCTCAAGCCTAGGAGAACTTTTAGCACCCACAAACTATAGCACGGAATTCCAGGGCACACTTTCCCAAGAATCACCTTCATCTGTTTGTTCTGAATCTACAACCTCACAGCTTCCGCTGACACCCCGTGATTCGGTGCATTGCAAGAGGCGGTGAACAGTCATTCTGCAGCCACCCTCTCCCTGGCACCCAGTTTTATAAACTTCTACTGTATCTTCCCCCGCCACATCAGCTCTTTTCCAGTCTCGAAGAATGTTAATTTCATACAAGGAACCTGCTCCAAAGTTCAAGATCCTCCATTTCTCTCTGAGCCTTGTTGTGCTATATCCTTTTTATGAGATATTGCATAGGGGATGAGTGATGGGATCACATTTTGGCATAATAATGTTTCTACTTTGTTCTCTATTTCTTTCTTAACTCCTAGTCGTCTATTTGCTTTTTTGACCACTACTGAGCACCGAGACTATGCTTTTACATGATATCCGTATTTTAGTACCCTACGTAATGACAAGCATTTCATAATCCGTTATTTTATATGAAAAGTTAGGACTGTTTCAATCTGTATCACTTAACATTTACCTACACTGAATCTCATTTGCCATCTGCACATGCAAAACATCAGTATGAATAAAGTGAACAAGACTTCCTGTCATTTTTTGATCAAGAATCTCCATGATAAAAAAAATAAAAAAGGCATACACTTCCACCCGATAATCTTGCCAAAATGATTTTCGTGTGTGTGTGAGCGTGTGTGTTTCATCCTAGGTCAACGACTGGCTCATATGATTGTGACTCCCCAGAACTGTCTAATTATTCTCTAATTAGAGTGTGATTACACTATGAATTATTACCTCTGCAAGCAGAAATAGATTAATCAGTAGCTCTAAAAGGAAATGACATTTCCTTTTAAACTATCATTTTATATAAAAATAATTATGTCTCAAGAGATTTAAGTAAGTAAGATTTTACAATTGCAAAGAGTTGTAAAGATAAATTCAAAATATTTACTAAAGTCAAATGTAAGAGCCTTGCTTGGCTTTAGTTAACATTAGACACCATCATAAAGCATATACTTTGCAAAATTATGCAGAAAAAACATGTTCTTTAAGGCAATTTTATCTTTGGCTCAAAGATACTACCCACGTGACCTCTCTCCTGAAAAGAACATGCACAATTACCTATGTAACCTGTGACTACAAAACAGTCATCATATCCATAGAAATACATATATTAAGAAATAATTCATGTATGAAACAAGAATAATTTTCTCATTGACAAAACAAGAAGAAAGCATCCACATGAAAATACCAGATGCTACAGAGAAGAACTCAAACAGGATAAAAACGCTTATCATTGTATTTCGAAGCCACACGTCAGGAAGATGAACTGTTCCTACCCAATTTAGTCGAGCAAGGAGACTGTAAGATAGCTAGCTGCCTTAAACTCCCTCTATGACAAAGGTAGAAAAAGAGGGACAATTCACTCATTAAATTAGTAGTAGAACAGGTATTTAATTTAAACTGAATGATCAATGCTATATTAATAACCAAAAAAAAAAAAATACTAAATTTTGCTTTTTATTGGCAGGGAACAAGATTAAATTTCAACATCTTTCATCCGTAAATTTCACTGACAACTAAATGCTTACACTCACAGAACAAATTAACTGAACTTGTTACAAAATGAAGTTTTCCTCAGAAAAAAACAATACTTTTCTAGAAGAAGATACATTACATTTTGTCACTATGATGGTTTGTAAAGGTAAATGAGAGAAACCGATTTCAAAACCAAATGCATGAGCCACATTTTGAATCTATTTGCAAACACCTAAAATCACCTCAGCCAGCGCAGGACAGAAAGCTCAGAGCAAAAAGCAGATCTGGATCAAACAGTTCTAGAGAAGATGGTAGCTGCTTCAAGCAATTTATAAATTAGTAGAAATCATCCATATGTTTTGTAGCAGGACAATATATTTAAATGTTTATTACATTTTTATAGTGCAATATGTTTCATTTTCATTATTACAACTGCATTGGAGACCTGACAGTTGTAATTTTATTTATTATTTCTCAGCTAGTAAGAATATAGTCAGCTAAAGACTCAACAAAACAGTAGCAGGTTGAAAGTGACATTAAAAAAGCAATTTTCCCTTCATCCATTTCCGTATAGAGAAATTGCTATTCTCAGAGATGTACGTTACTTACCTATCAATAAGGGTATATAAAAATAAGTAAAATATCTTTATGAAACATTGAGATCCATAAAAATGAACAATGAAATAATTCCAGTTTGAAAGCAAGTGCTCATTTTAGTAAATGAGAACTCTAATACTATATTGATACTTGTTTAGAACTATAGTATGGTATTCAGCAGGACACAAAATTATGTATTACACAAAAAGATGCATCTTCCACTACACATGGCCAATGCATATACTTTTCAACAGTATTAAGAATTTTAGTATCAACTGAGTGAACACTAAGATCATTGTAATGAATACATAAAACATGACAGAATGAACAGTAATGGATCCTTAAGTGCAAATTGCTTTTTAAATGTAACATGTTAGTTTGCACTTGAATTTCACAGTAAACCTCAAGCATTTTGCTCTTTAATACTATTTTTATGTCAAATCCCACTCGAAACACTGCGATATTATCTTGCATGCTAACATATACTGAACTACATGTAGWTAAAATGGTTTTCAAAGACATTCCTCTATCAGAAGAGATCTTCAATAACCAGAAGCAAAATTGAAGTGGGTTTTAAGCTTTTTTTTATTATTATTATTAGCCACTGAGTAAAAGAGAAATCTAAGCTAGGAGAAAGATAACTTAGTAAAAACTTCCCTGTTCATCTTCAGGGCTTGTTCACCGCCAACCTCACCCCCGCAGCACGCGGCCTTCAGCACAGCCTCCCCCCGCCGAGGGCAGACAGCAGGCAGCAGATGTAAACAGGAAGGCTAGTTCATTTATTTCCTGTGTATTTTCTGACTCTGCTAAGAGAAGTATTTAGMTCAGTTAAAGGGAGGCAGAGACGCCAGAAGCGCGCCCTGGCCTACGTTTCCTCGCCAGGTTTGGAGCGGCGAGCGGGCGCTACAGCTCGGGCCGTCCGYTCCAGGGCGCAGCTCGAAACGAAGGGACTCCGTAAGAAACCCGAACATCCCGCCCCAGCGGGGACAGAAAGCACCTTCCCCCCTCACCCCCGCCAGGGCCTGCCTCCGTCCCTCTCCCTTCCTGCCGKGTACTGCAGACGCCGCTCTAGTCCGAGTTTTACTACCCGGTGTCGCAGTGCGTTTCGGCTCGGGAGCCAAACCACGAGCCGGCCAGCGGCCGTGGCGAGCGCCCGCGAAAGCGAAGCCCCGCGCTCTCGCAGGGCGTCCGCCGCCGACCAGCCGCTCGCCTCGCGCGCGCAAGCCGAGAAGAACTCGACGCAACCGTGACTTCGGCATTGCTCGGTCCGCGCGGCAGCTGCCAGGACAGGCGGGAGGCTGCAGCACGCCGCGGGGAAGGGCAGCGCACGTGAGTCCCCAAAGCCCCTGTCCCGAGAGGCAGAGACTCGCCCTGGGCGTCCTCTGTGGCGCTACGGGTTCTCCACACGCCTCTGCTGTGATACCGTTACTGAAGAGCTGGAAAGGGACTTACTGGCTCAAAGATACTGAAGGCACTTACGCTCTGCAGCGCTCTACTTCCCGCTTCTCTTCCGGGCAAGTTAATGCCTGCGGCTATGTTACCTGCTCAGACACAATCCCTTGCACTTGCAGCAGAGCGGTCTAACCACGAAGAAATCGGAAAGTGTGTGGCTTATTAGATTCAGGTTGCTTTAAATGAAAAATCAGTAAACTCTAAACAGGGGAAAAAAAAGTTAAGAAGAAAATGAACATTTCCAATATCTATCGAATCCAATGCCACAACAGCCTACGGAGGAATCATTTGCAATTTAGAGTTCTTAAAAGCTTCATCAACAATATGTAAAGGATGGACCAGAATAAAGCATCATTCGGAGCACTATAATAAAATGGAAATGTCGGCATACACACACGCACAATGGAGCACACACCCAAATACTAATACATGCACTTCAAAATATATGTCATTTTTGAAATTTTTTCTTGTCAGACCACAGAAGTGAGACACAGATGCCACAAAACTTGAAGGTTCCAGACAAATTTTAGCATAGTTCTATCACTTAGAAATACCGAAACCCAAAGAAAATCCAATTTATTCTTCAGACTGCGTGAGCATCCTTAGATTTTACAACACAATTTTGTTCTGTTCCAAGGAATTCTTAGGGACTAGACAGCATGCAAGCAAGACCACCACTAGATTTTTACAGAAATATGGCAGCAATTTTTCTGAGAATAAAAATGAGCATGCCACACCATAAGACAAATACAGAAGAAAATAAATCGTCTGTTCATTTTTGTCTAATTTCAACAACAAAGAAATTTGGGTTACTTCCATATGTGATTTCATAAGCTCCTCCCTTTAAATTAAATATTTACTTCATGCATCCTGGATATCCTTGTCTTGCCAATAAATACAGTAACCAAGAAAAAGGATTAAAAAAATATTTAAACCCAACTTTTTTATCATACAATATTGGAAAACTGCTAGATTTATATAGATAAGAACAATGCTTAAAAACAAAAATGAGATGAAGTATCATTATGTTTGAACAATAAGCAAACAACACATATTACAGAATATATTGCCCTTACAATGGCTCTTGATTTGTACATTACAAAGTCTTTTAGAGATCAGTAGWATTTACACAGAAAGATGAACATTATTTGTTTTCTGTATGAATTGGGAGCATGATTTGTCTGGTGTGAGTGCCATCCTCCGAATATGTTAAAAATTAATTAGGTCAAATCATAAAATTTCTAAATCTTGGCATCACTAGAGACAATTAGACTGGAATAAAGCTTGTTACAAAAATAAACATGCAAGCTAGCTGCACAGCGCAATGCAAAATTTATTAAGATGGACTCCACACTGAAACAAGAAAATATTTATTACTTGTGCCTTAGAAAACAAAGCAAGGATATTAGATTATCTAAGGCAAAACTCTAAGCAGCAAAGAGAGGAGCTATTTAATGAATATCGGTATTTTGGACCAGTATCCAACACAGAGAATTAACTAACAAGTGAGCAAGCTTCTGATGGCTATTTTGACCTTCTCCTCTRGAAAGCTCCTCCTCTGCTAGGACAACTGAAAAAACAGTAACTTTGTGCTTGCCAGCAGTAGCATACACTGGCACTACATTCCTGTAAAAACACCAACTACAATTCTGGAAAATATGTTATCTAGGAAACAAAAAACATTCTCTCACCCTTTCTTACGTTGAATTTGAGCATGCAGACTTTCAAAGGACCGAAAAACAAGCTAGTCTGATCCTCCCGGACTAGCTAAGTATCAGCACTGCCCTGTGAATTAGTCAATTAACAAGTAACATAATCATTGTAACTGGTATGATACTACCTGAAACTCAGGGCCATACAGATGCTGGAGAAGAAGGCTTTAAGAGTTGTAGAGTGAGAAAAGATTCCAGGTGTTATCGAAGAAACACAGAAAAAAATACATAAAACCAAGTACCTGTCTGAGGGAAAGCCAAAGCTTGCCCTATTGTTTAGCTTACTCGTTACTCATTTATATATATCTGGACAGGCAGCATATTGGAACAGCAATGGTTCTTTTGAAAACCCGGAAATACTTGAAGACATAACTTGCTTATTGCACCTTGCTACTTTCCATGCTCTTCCGTACAAATCAATTTATTAATCCTTCTGAGGAAGTCAGAAATTGGATGCAAGCACTCGTAGTGTTACATATAAGCACACTCTAGAACTAGCTTTAACTATAAGCGTTCTCCTATTGGTACCTACAAGAGAAACTGAAGTTCATCTGGAAGGCAGCTGGAGTCTGCCCCACTCCTACACCAGTAACAGAAGAGTTGCAACAGAAAACAAGGCAACCGATAAAGCCCGCAGAGCCATATTTTCTTTATGTAGAAGAACATAGCTTTAGCAACATATGTGAAAAGAATTTCTAGATTTTTTTTAAATAAATTTTTGTCAGCTTCTGACAGTTCTGTAAGGCTAAATAACTTAGCATATGATTCCATGCCTAAAAAAAGTTTATGGATACAGACTTAGAGAAATCCCTACCATACYTGCAGTGCTTGGATGCTTCTTTTAAGTCAAATTACGCTGCTTTTCAGAAGAGACTGGAAGTAATTTTCTCATGGAAAGGATCAAATCTAAAAATGAACAAATTGCCTAAATAGTAAAACTCTTGCAAAAAATCCCAGGTGATTTACCAATTTACGTATTTTAAAAGTGTAGGTACTAGTAGGACAATAGTTTTAAGCTAGGCTGAAAATAAAGTAACAGTTCTTCTATCAGCTTCTTTCATCTAGGACCAAAACAAAGATTAGAAACCTCACCCAAATGACCCACATAAATTTAAGACTTCACAGAAATTTTATTTCATTTTTTTTTCTTGATTCTATACTTGCATGAGGGTTAAGTCAAACTAATAATTCCATCTTCTACATGCTAATATGACCATAATGGGAATGAAAAGGACACTCAGTAATTGTGTCATTAAATATATTGCTGCGTAAGTGACTATTAAGGCTGGACAAATGCCTCTGCATGAAGTTAAATGCTTAAGGTCAAAAATACAGAAGGCAGCAATGAACAAAGTGTTCCTCTGTATTTTTCTTCTAAATCAAAATACTGAAAATAGATCTGGAATGTAGGTCTCTGGAGACAATATCAAAAAAATAAAAAATGTAAAATAGCAACCAATTAAAAAGAATCTTTTCTTAAAAATAGCCTCTGCAGTTCCTATTCTGCAGATCAATCACCAGTCCAAACCAAGGGAGGCCATATTTTGCAGAACTGCTCTCCTAAAATAAGTATTCAGAAAGGATACTAAATTAAAAAAAAAATACTCTTGTAAGAGTGTATGAATAGAACAGCAAGTGACAGGTTTGCAAGTCTGCTTTCAAGCTAGCAGAATGTGCCCTCGATCCTTCCAGGACAGGGACTGTAGTTAAATCAAAACACGTCTGTATACAGGGTCTAATCCACACCGAAAGCTTATCGATGTAAGCACACTCTTCTGCCAACCTAACTTCATAGGCCATGGTAGGCCATCCTTCAAAAAGACTTAATTCTAGAAAGTAACACAAACAGCTGTTAACCTTTTATCTGCTTTCCTGCTCCATCTAATCTATAATATTTAGGAAATATGGCAAAAAATTGGATAGTTAGATAGCTTAACATGAATGGTAGGATGGATAACACTTAAGAAAACTGGAAAAGGGTAATCAAATCTCAAAATGCAAAACTAACTCACCTAGCGTTTGTTGTAAGACTTAGCCTTCAAYGGCAAGTGTATCAAAGTGCTGTTAAAGGTGTAAAGCCTACAGATTTAAGAAAACAAGGACTACCAGAGCAGCGACAATCTTTCAACAGAACAGCTAATACAATTGCAGATGAAAAGCAACTAGTGTTCAGACTCCTGAGTTCTTGCATCAAGCCTGTCAAAAAGTTGCTTCTTGTTATATTTGAGGAAAAAGCTCTAAGCCCAAAAATGTGTTCACTTCATATTCGGTAATGTCAATGGCTTATGTTACAAAATTATTTCAGAAGATCATCCAGAGGTATAGATCCTGTATCCATGAAGATGACAGACCGAACAGCTGGGTGTAGTTCTCAGGGATCTGCACACACATAACACAGAGATCCTCAAATGAAGCCTCTGAGATCTGGCAACATCTCCGTTCCTCTTTTAGGATGCCACTAAGCACTTCCTCAGTGGCACTGGCCTGAGCACAATACCACCATATTCACTAAATGAGAACCACTCTTTGCCGGTTTTTCTTCTTGCATGTTTGTGCAAATGGTTTTGGATAGTACATTGCTGCTTTCTCAAAACAAAATGGAGGAGGTCAGATTTGTTTGTGTCACCTACTTAGAAAAGCAGGCCCAAGGAGCTTCTGGTCAGTGACTGGTTGCTGACCTCCTTAGCTAGCAGCTCCCCGGGATTTGGACATCCAGGCAACCTTATTCTCAACTGTACTGGCCATGCCAGAGCAGAACAACTGCAGAGGGAACATCCTGCCCACAGCTGGGGCCAGCCTGGCTGCTCTGGTCCTGCTGCCCATCACAGCTCACCCTCAAGGGTCCCCCCTAACGTGCTGTGGCAGTACCACATAGCGATACAGATCTTCACAGCATTGACAGTGCAGCTAGGGAGTTTCAGCRGAGAAGTGGTGGTATCACATATGAACATAAACATCTGAGGACTTTTAAAGGAGCTAGTACTTGTATTATGGATTCTTTCCCTTCTTAATTTAAGAATCCAGGAGAGAAAGAGACTACTGCAGCAAGGCAAAAATGACAACTCAAATATAATGTGAAGGTACCCAATTTAGACTCTCATTTTGTACTTTTTTAATTTTCTTGTAAGAAACAGGTCASTGCATTTTCTGGATATAGAGTTGCTGAATGTCTGGAGCACACTAATATCAAACAAAGCCTGGAGCTTAAGTCACTTGCCAAYATATTGTACCCTCTCCAAAATCAAAAGAATTCTTGTTAAAATAGAGCATCATTTGTASGGTCTGACAGTTAACAGACAGACTTAGAGAGGAGCCTCTTTGTAACAATGCTGTAGAACAGTGTGTGGAAAAACTTAGCTAAAAATAACCTTGACTTTTGTCAGAAAAGAGTTTAATGAAACACAATGAATTAAACCCTATTTTTATGAGGATTTTTTTCTCTCTTTTTTTTTCTCTTGGCAGAAGGGAGAATCTGCATTCCAGTTGCACAAATTACATCATACCTAAACTCTGAGTTAAATCACCTCTCCCCAAAATTGCATATTGGTCTGGCTGAGTACAACCTTACTCTTTAGCACTGCTTGAGGAACTGTCATTCAGATTAAAAAGACTCACAAGTGGATGGAATATTGCAAAAGAAGCGTATGTTGCAATTATACTGTGTTGAAAGACAATGCTAAATCTTAGCAAACTCTAAGGAACTATTAACAAGGAGAGCRCCTAAAAAAATCAGGATTTGAGAAAAACAGAAGTGACATACAAGTCAAAGACTGCCTTTATATTTACTTCTAGTTTCTAATTAAAACTGAATTTTGCCCTTTACTATACTTTTACTTTCCATTCCAAAGGAAAAAAGAAGCAAGACCATAGTTTTTTTGCCACGACTGAGCATGGCGACAGAGTAGAAGAAGCACAGCTAGCATTCACAGAAATCCCAAAGTCAGGGACATGCCAAACCACAAAACTCTGAATCGATGGTGGTTTTCTACACAACCTTACAGAGGCCTTCTCTGACTTAGCTAAACTACATCGAAAGTACGCATCTTTTAAACCCACATTATCAAACCAACCTGGGCTCAAAAAAGCATTAATGAAGCTACAACTTTAGAATCTTTTGAGATACTAGTTTGTCCTTTAGAGAGTCCAAAAGAGATTGTATTCGTACTACATTTTTAAGAAAGGAAGTATCAAGGGTAATAAAACTTGCAAATAAGATTTTAATGAATCTTTGATTTCTCTATGTTTACAGTAATTTTTTTGTAAAGAGAATTTTTAAAGCAATGTTTTGTAGCAGTTCCAAAAAAGATAAGTCAGTAGAATAAACTTCAGAATTTTCTATGGAAAATATAATTAGATTGTCACTAATTTGAATGCTGTCAAAATTTCATGACTAACATTATAAAAGTGCTTTCTTATTTTGCTACAAAAAGGGAGAGATGCAAATCTTTTTCTTAAGCACAGCTGATTTTCAGCATTTTAAAATGCTGTTAAAGCTCTGGATAAACATCGTATCACTGAATGAAGTTTGTAGCTTCCAGCATGCCCCTTACAAAATTCATTTTTTGTTAATGATTTGTCAGTATCCTAATTAAACTTAAGCTCGTATATCATTTAAAACCTGTAATTTAATATAAAACAAGGTAATTATACTTCTCCTTAAAATATTATCTAAAAGATTCTTATAGCCAGATCCACACCAAACACATTAGTGTATGGCTTGAACCAAGCATTTCATGGCAGGTTCAATGCACAAACCAAGACTGAAGCTCACTTGCAAGATTCTTGTCGAATTGATGTAAGAGTGTTGGGAACAAGACTGGGAAACCATCAGTAAGATCTGAAACAATACACAAATAACAAACTGAATCTGATGCTAGCTACCACATATAAGCATCAGAAAATGGAATTTACATACCAGTTAAGAAGACAGGGCAGCAGCAGTTGAACCTATTTAAATAAAAAACGGACCTTCATTTATCTGTATGAACAGGATATATGGTAGCTTAAAATTTCTCAACTATTATAGAAGCGAAGACTGAATGAAGACTACTGCTAAATACTGAAAGTAACTCAACCCAAAGCCATTAACACTGAGATTTGAGTTTAATTCAGTAATTGCTCAGATCAGTGATACAACAGTGCCAAAATTTATCAATAGCTAATACTCCTCACACAACAAAAAGTTCTGAGTTTCTTCACATTAGGGCCTCAAAATAATCTCATGGTCTCATCCATTTTCTCTCAGTGTATGACTCTCAGTTCTACTTCCCCAACATAAAAATAAGCATAAAATCTGTGCCATGCCTATGCTAAAGCACTCATAACAGATAACTACTGAAAAGATTTGTCCAGTTTTGTTAGAACTCCGTAATGTGGCCATTATCTCATATATAATAATTATTTTGTTACTGTCACCAGAGAATTGTCTTGTGCCTGCCTGTTGGACTACTGCTTAAATAAAAAAATACCTTCAAAAGGGGAAAATGTAGAATTTACACTATCCCCTTTAAAAGCACTTTTTGGTGTTTGAAAACCTATAAATTTTCATTTGGCAATTTAAATATTTTTTGTGCTCGTTCTTACTTTAGATATTAAACTACTGTGTATGTTAGAAGACTCTGTAGGTGGTTAAAAGGATGAAGTGATTATGCCTTTAGAGACACCATGGATGATTAACCTGAGAATTGAGATGAGATGTGAGGGGTTTTTTTGTTTTGTTTTGCCCCCTCCACCCTAGTCTGCCTTGGTAAGGATTCAGCAATTCTGCCACTTTAATTAAAACAGTGAGAACTACTAATGCACATCTGACTCATCCACAAAAATCTCCAGCAAACAGAGAAGACACCAGACTTGATATTCTATTTAAAAGATGTAAAAAGCTGGATGAGAGTATCAAAAACATTTTGGAGAGTAGGAGGGGAAGATCCAGAACACCTTCATAACTTCTGTATGCATTTTAAAAATAAGCTACATGTTTATTTCTTCTTTTTTCTGTACAACTTCAAAAAAATAGTAATTAGGAAAAAAATAGTTATGGCCTTTTGCTCAACACCTGAAATGGCTTCACCAACTTACCATTCATCATTTCAAAATTAAGTCTTCATAATCAGGAACTATTACAGGATCATTTTCTAGATAAGAACCTCAAGTCTGTTATTTTAGTTTTGACATACAGTCCAATCACTTCCAAAACCACACATATTCATTTTTAMTCACCTGCAGATCTGAGGCTTTATTCACATCATACAGTGATCTACATTACCTAAGTGCTTTAAAAATTTCACATTAAACTGAAGTATTCCATACCTGGATACGTGAATTAACCAAAGTTCTGCAATTTTACAATGGAACTGGAGAAGGATTGCTGTTCTATCACTAGAGAAAGAATAATCAACTACTGCAGCTTTTTTCCTAAAGAAAATATTTTTCCTACCCTACAATCTCAAAAGTGATCAGTGTCAAATGTGGTCCACTAGTCCTCAGTAACGGAAAGTCTACATTATCCTGTGCCAYTTTCACTTTACAACTTTTATCTTCTCAGAAATAAATAAATGTTTCTTGTAAATACACAGAGCCACTTTGAGCTCTGCTAGCAGAAGAATGGCCAGCCTCAAAGTTGCATCTTGTCTATCATCCCRTTTCTGAGAGTGGCTGAAAGCAGACATCTTGGGAAGACTAATCGAATGAGATAAGCAAGTAGTGGCATTTTCTCCAAATACTCACCTAGTTCTGAAGTAATTTGCCATAGGGACTTCTTGTGCTACAGATCTTATCTCTGTATTTAACTGCCTTCAATGAACTCTCTTCCATAAACTCATCCAGTCACCTCTTGAACTGATAAAATTTAAYGTTAAATTTTACCATAGAATATTAACGTCCTGCGGACAGGATTTCACCACAGTCACTACCCTCATTGGAGGAACAATTTCCTTTTGATCGTTCAGTACTAGCTTGCAAGTTAAACATGGATGATTCTTGTATTGCAAAAAACAGTGAAAGATTATCTCCTTTTTACCATCTTTGTGTCATTCACAATTCTATAGACCTTCATTTTATCYACCCATCAACACTTTTCTGGTGTAAAGATCCCTAGTCCTCTTTGCTGTTCTCTGAATGAAATTTGTTTCATAATCTGAACCAAGTCATTTTTCTCAATCATTTCTCTATCATAATCTTTCTGAGATGAAGAGCAGAACTGTGTAAAACATTCAAGCCATGGGGCACCTCACGTTTACATACAGATCACTGTTTCTTTCCTGGTAATCTTTAACTTTCTAATTATATTTTTTACCATTACAGTACTGAAATGCGATTTTCATCTATTTAATACTACTACAATATTTATGATAAGTATACTAGAYCCCATCACCAGATGTGAAGGTAGAACTGTTTTTCCCCATGAGCTTCATTTTCACTTTACACTGAATGCTATCTAACACTTTTTGATGTACATTAGCTCTTCCTCTTGTACAGTTTTTCCAAATTTTATTCCAGTCAGCCCTCCATTTTACTATCYAGAGTAAGTTAGTAATATCAAAAAATTTTTTCAACTTACTATTCACCCCCTTTAAAKATCATTTATGAACACAGTATATGGTACTCATGCCAACACAGATTCCTAGGACACTACAAGTGACYTCCTTCTACTGTTGAAAATCACCATTTATTCTTCCATCATATCTTTTAATCAATTCAAGGCATGGGTGCTCCCTCTTAGCTTTCAGATCYTTCTGTAAACAACTTCCTCAAATACTCCTTTTTACCACCTCCAAAATCTAAGTAGAYTGTATCAACTGTGAACAAGCTTGCTGATTACCTGAAAAAGCTTCAACATGTTTTTGAAATTTGATTTTTCTAYAGAAATGCCAGATTGATTTTCTTATGATTTGTCATTTATCCAAGTGTGAATCTGTTCTTCATTATAGCATCTAGAGAATTTATCTGGTACAAATTGCAGATTTATTGCTTTGTAGTTTCCCCGATCTACACTAGAACCCTTCTTAAAAACTGGTATCTAATTCAACATTTTCCAGTATTCAGCCMCAATGGTGGTATGAAGCAAAGGTTTACATATCACAGTTTTCAGCTCAAACTGCTCCACAAATCACAATTTTGCATCTACCAGTTTTGTCTTTTTGGTCCATTACCTCTTTTATAGATACTAAAATCTGGTTCACATTCTCTAATGAGTCTCTCAGAAAGAGGGTTCTGGCATGTGAACCACTAGAAGCTCATACACAGTGAACACRAGCAAAAAAATAAATAATTTTCTCTGTTAGCTTTATTCTCTCCAAGCATTCCTATCACCTACAGGCCTTAGACATTCTGCCATGTTTTAAGCTTTTGTTTCTCCTGGAAGGATGCTAGATCTTAACATCCTCTGATCACTGCTACTGAGTGAGTGCTTCCAGGACCTCAGCACTAGTTGGACTGAATCAGAGGTTCCAGAAAGTCTTCCATTCCTAATATATTTCTGTTACCACTCTTTACTTCCATCACCCTATCAGTCAGCATTACCATTTGTTTCAGGTAGGTACTTTTCCTATTCTGAAACCAAATTAGGATAATATACAAACAAAAATCTTGTTTCAGATGTTGCAAGTAATACAACACAGTTACAAATGRCTGTAAAACACAGAGGTGAAGAAAAAAATGTTAATCTATAAAATATAAAGAAGGAAAATCTTCCTCTGTTCCTTTATCCACTGACCTGCTGTGAACTTCCCTCCATCCCTGACGTCAGGAAATTTTCTGYGTATTTCATACCTAAATTGCATCCATTTGTATGATGCATCTTTCCCAGTGGAACATACTGGCTTTTATAACCTCTCCTTCTTGTTTTTCTTTTTTTTCTCTCT
>NW_028185038.1:6027874-6050451 GCF_003343005.1 Rhea americana | reverse complement strand
GAAAGTAGGAAGATTTCACATACAGTTTTATGAGGCGGGGGAGCCAGTTTCACAGTTTACCATTCCAAACACAGGAGAGGACACACTTCACTTCAATGTTTTTCATCTGCCTCCAGCTGCTCCTCCATTCCTGTCACTGACCATGAACAGGCACTGGAATTTACTGAATTCCAGTGTGAACCTCTCCAATTCACTAAAGAAAGGAAAAAAAAAAATCCCCAAAGCAAATCAAGCTGGTTAGCGTTTCCGCCCCAAGTTAAAAGTAGTGCACAGAAAGGCCCCATGAGTGACAAAGCTGGTGCAAGATAGGGCATAGAATACACACACCACAAGAAAAAATAAGCCATCACTTCCCACTCCTATGTTTTTGGTGGCAGGGAGCTTATTCCCCTGCTTTGCCTCTCCTAAGGGCTGAGCGTCACTCTGCAGGTCACTGATACACACTGAGCCAGCCCGACAGCGTGCTGCCCCTGGAAGACGCAGCCTTGCTCCCCGCTCCCATACTCACGGCATGCAAACCTGCCCCTTTCCTTTCTACCAGCTCTACCGCTTGCTTATTCACTTTTTTTGGAGCTTGGTTTAATCAGCTAAAATGTGATGCACAAGTGGCAGAATGAGTGCAAATGAAGGGGTAAGATGATGCAGACAGGAGCGCATGTAAGAAGGATAAGTCATTTCAGTGATAATGAGCTACCGGATTTGTTTAGTTTATCTGATATACCTTCTGAGTAATACTTCTTGCAGTTCTCTCTTCAGAAACTGTCAGAGCAAGGCTTTACAACCAACTTCAGCTGATCTAAGACCGTGCTTCCAGTCTGGGAGTGGGGAGGGAACTGTCCTGCCTTCCGCTCGTTTTCCACAAGTTCCTTACGAGCTCTGCAGTAACACACACACCGCACAAACRGCAGAGAAGGGTGAGCGCGGGCGACTCTTACTGCCTTCTCATGCAGACCAAAACTCTGAGCTAAAAGTAAGCCTGGGCAACCCACCCCGGACATTTTTCTTGTAAGGATATTGAGACAAGCACACRCATGTATGTACACACACAAACGCATGCACAATTTTCTCCAACTCCCAAATTTGCTATTCTCTCAGTTTGTGCAGAAGTTTGTCCATGTACTCAAAAAGTCAATTGCTTATTAGCTTTCTATGCACATCTCAGCATCATCTTAACTAAGCTATACTGACCAGGTTAATTTGCCATTCTGCATGATAAATTATAATAAAGAAGAAACCAAACACTTTTGAACAGATGCTCTCCTTAATACTGCAGAAAATTTATAAATGAGCAAAAATTACATAAAGATGGGCAGTATTATCTCCTTTTGGAGGTGAAACGGTTTGTCAAAGGTAAAAGTCTCCTAAATCTTACCATACGAATAGAATTCCTTTTCCAGGTTTTCCTTGATTTTCAGAATGAAACTGAATCATGCAATATTTATAATCACTGAATATTGCACTGTTTAATTTTGCAAGCCCTTCTTTCTTTACAAGTATTGCAGGAGAGTAAATGCCACCACTCTCACCAGCTCGTCTTGTCAGAGGTTTACCGAACAGTAAATATTCTCCTCCTACCTCCAAACAGGACTATCAACAAGGTAACACTGTCTCCTGAGGCTACTAAGCCTCAGATAAATGTCTTTTCATATAAGCATGCTCTAGCTATGCACTGTTCTAACACTAACATCTTCCCTTTAACAAAACTATAACAGGTTTTGGGCAGACTGAACTTAAAACACTTGTTACGAACTATAATGGGTGCTTTCATATTTCAAATGTGTCTTTAACAGCATTTGATCTCCACTTCCCAGYTGATGTAAGTAGATCACTGAAATGGCCAAACATACATGAAAGGCTATTTTCCAGGGCTTTTTCCCCCCCATTTCAATTCAGAAAACTTTCTTTTATGTTATTATTGAACTAGGTTAAGTATTTAGGAGAATTTTCTCCTCCAAAATTTGTCTTTAAAAAAATAAAAAATAAAGCTTTACCATTGATTACAGATTAAAACACCTTATCCCATTCCACAAGTAAGTATTTGTTGCTATGCATCGTAATCTAAGGAGGATGTTACACTGTGAACACACTACTACTTGAGAAGCATTTTAATCAAGCTGCCAGTGCCCTGCCCAAGCAGCAATTCCGTTTTCAGAAACACACAGGCAACACCGCACAGCACACGTGCTGCATATGCAAACCTTCTAAGTGAAAATGTTACATTACTAAACAGATAATAGCAAAACCAAACTGCTAGTGGAGATCCCACTTGAGTTCCACAGCCAATGCTGGAGCATAGATGTTATCATCAGCTTTCCTCCTCCTTTCCTTTTTCAAGAATTAAGTCTCTGCTCTGGAGGATCATAGTTTCGCAAATATGAGCTAAACTGATGGCACTGTYGTGTCTTCCACAGTTTTTAAAAATGTCAATGCCTCGATTCTCCAAACTGTGTTAACAAGAATCAGAATTTAGCTTTAAGAAAGCTTAATAGCAGCAGTGAAACTGTTAAGAACTCCTGCAGCAAGAAGTTAAATTATACTGCACAAATTACTTGTTGCTGCTGATCTGTGAAATAGAAGATAAAACAGACACTGGATTAATTAATAGTAGAGAAAGACATAAAAAAAATAGAAACTGTAAAAATGCTGGGATATCCAGCAATCCTAGCTGTCTTTGGAGAGAGGTGATAAGCACATCGTATCTCCTCCTGAAGGGCAGGAAATGGTACTGGACAGCTAGGATCCAGGAAAAAAAAAAATCCACTGAAATCTTAACGTTCATTCTCCAACACTGGCAGGAGCTGGGCAGCAAAGCTCTACAAGAGCAAATGAACCTGTGCTTTGCTGGCAAGCTCTTCCTCTATCCTGTCTTCCACATACAAGTTTAAGTAGCAGTTGACTTTGAAATTTTCTTCCAAGCCATATTAATACATCTGAAAATACCTGATGACTTTCTCACTATTCTCATTTCAGTTTAACATACATTAAGCCCAAGATATCTAATCATTTGTCAAGATGAAATAGTCATCTACATATAGAAGGATATACACTTATTGTACATTAGAGGAATTACTGGCAATTTGCAGTTCATGCTAGAACTGGATTAAACTCTGTTATGTGGAGTTATGCATAAATTCTGTCAGGTATTTGATAATAAAATACATTGAAAGACATGACTGAAATACAGCGGGTTCAAAACAAACAAGCATTAACTTAGATTAACTTTTTCCAGATTTTTCTGTCAAGTTCTAAAATTTRAATCACAACATTCTTTTTTTAGCCGATATTCAAGGATTGCAAACTGTAACAATACAGGGAAATACAATAAAAAAAATACATAAAACAATGCTGAATTGTTAAGACTAATTTAAAACAAGTGCAAAAGAATTCTAGAAGACTTTTTTTAAACATTAATGTTATTACTGTTATTAAAAAAAAAAAAAACAAAGCAAAGAAACTCCATAACTCATGGAACACAGAATTATTATTAGGTCAACAGAGACCAAAGGAGCCCTAGAGGGACCCTGCTAAAACCCCATGCAGYGAGAAAATTTCCAGGGAGCAGAAGTCATCACCTGACGGCGCCGGCGCACCACTGCTCACAAGGGAGAGGGCGGCCGACGGGCCGGGACAGGGAAGGCGGCTCCGTCCTCCCGCCCCCACGCAGGCTCTGCCGTTCCCCTCATGCCCTGGTGAAGGGGTTCGGTTCGCCCACGTGGCAAACGCCGGGGGCAGAGAGGGGGGAGGACGAGCGGCACAGGCGGAGAAGCTGCAGCTCGGGCCAGATCACCCAGCTGGGGTTCAGAAACGCGCGCCCTGTTCGAGCGAGGTCGGGCCCTCACGGTCCCACGCACAACGCGGCTCGCCTCCCCCTKCTAAGTTGGTGGCAGGCACACAAAGTATTGGGACAAGCTGGTCGTCAGTACCAAAACTCACTTACGGAATTTACCCCCAGGAAATCCATGAGACACCCACCTAGACAACAACTGAGGCACTTCAGACACCACTAGCTCTCTAGCTACGTTTTCTATGCCAGAAATCAGCCTTCGCGTACAGAAAGGGAGCATGGGATCAGCCAGTATTATACCCCGAAACTTGGTTCAACTCCCGCCTCTAACGCGGGTATTAGCGCGCAGGGACRGATTCCCCCGCGCCCCGCCGCAGGGCGCCAGGCGCAGCGCTGCCGCGCGAACCGAGCGCTCCTCACGCTCCTCACGCCCCGCTGCTCCGCGCGGTTACAGGCAGCCGCTGCCTCTGCCCAGCGCCGCACAGGGCACACGTGCAAAAAGCTGGAGGAGCCCGTCCCTTCACCACCAGAACAGCAAAGATATCTAGAACACAAGCTACACTGAAAGGTAAATCGAAGTATGTTAAAAATAGTAAAGCATGCACACAACAACCTCAATTCCTCTCTGATCCATGATCTCATACGTAACAYGGAAAAACAAAAATTACACTAGTCCCAAGTATTTACAAAATGGCCTAGAAGTAAAGCAGTGCGAGTATTATAAATGCAAAATAGTTTGAGAATCAGATGTAGGCCTTTCCTTTGGCCTGTCGCAGGCTGGGATCGTCAGAGACGGCACAACCTGATCCCGAGGGAAAAGCAGTGGCTTACATTGCTCCGCTGAAAACCCTAAGGACAATTCAGCTACGGTATTGATGAGGTCTACAGGGAGATACATCACGCTTTCCTTGGGCAAGGATGTTATAATCATCTGCCCAGGAAAAAGTGAGATAGGAACAGGAATACCAGCCAAAGATATGTATTTCCAATCAAGACAGGGACAAATCAATACAAGCTTCTTGAAATCAGAGTTTTACCAGCCTCAGSAGCTGTACCTTTCATTAAAAAAAGAAAAACAAATGAAAAAGGCAAGAAATACTCAACTAAATTAAATACATAATTTTTTAAACAATGTATTGCAATTACACACATCATTGTACTTATGTTTTACAGGAAGGGATATTTTAATTTCTCAAAATTGAGCTCTCATTCCTTCAAGAAAACAAAATCTGATGAAAAATCTTTACTTTCAGAGAACACACACATCCCATCTTTTCAGTCATATTCAGCTGGAAGAAAAACATAACTTAACATCTTTCAAACTGAGAAGCCCGGTTTTTGGATTAAGAAAAATCAAATCACTTGAAAGAAAACTTTAAAACAGACAAATCACTGTTAACCTCTCTTGTGAATAAAACATTTCCCCTTTGTGTTTATAATGTTTCTGAACCTAATTACCTCATAACAGCACCATCATCTTAATTATGTTTACAGTTTCCAGTTCAACATTACATGAGTCTGTATTGCTCTAWAGTACGCCAATAGAGCAACGTGCAATTGAACTGAAGCTATTGTTAAAAATAAAAAAATCTCGAGCGAATATGTAATATGAATATTTAGCTGATTTCGCAAAAATTAAACTAGTATCAGTTATACTGGAACAGTAATTAGCAGTATCTAGTTGTATTTGCCAAACTTAACTTGCATAATGCCCATAAATCCCAGAAAAAAAAATATAATACATTTATTACAACAGTATAAATAATATTATCCCTTCTGCATATTTTATAGTATTCTTTGTGATCCTTAAGTTCAACATATATACTGCCTTTCATAATTTCTAATTGCTTCTCTTAGATTAGTAAAGATTTGTATTTTGAAGTCAAATAAAAACACAGAATAAAACTAAGAGATGAGTTACAAACTCTTAAGTTTTCATTTTAATATCCAGTTAGTGATTCAAACCAAACTAATCATCTCTGCTGATACTTTGCTGGCACCATAAATAATTCTACACAACAGCAATTTAAAAGCTCCACTCTGGCACACAGAACTACATTGTGCGTTTTGCTCGAGTTCTAGCAATTCCCAATACATGCAGTGAAATAAACCTCAACTGAAAACAGACTTTTCCATTACCACCGAATTATAGGATTGAATGCTAACAAGAGCAACAAAAATGCCAGAAAATAACTGGAAAAACACTCTTACTTCAGGATTTTCAAACTTCACGTGACATTTTAAATTACAAAATTTTGATTTCCAACTCAGAAAGATTTAAAAAGTCACTTGATAAGCAGCACGGATTTTAAACAAAAATATATCAATATCTTTTTAGACCACTCATGACTCATTTACACATCACTTCAAAAACCTTAAAGTAAATGCACTCTACAGAATACAAMTCTTAGTTCAGCACCTCCAAACAACCTTGAAACAACATGAATTTTATTACAGTCAACACAAGCAATACTCTTCATAAACTCCAAAGCAGTCTGAGCTCTACAGACCAGCAGACTGGATGTGAAAATCTTGTCAGCATGTTCTTTCTCCTAAGAATACTGCATGATTCCCCTTCCTAAAAAATTCACTTTTATTTTGCAAGAATTATCCTATTTTCTGATTGCCTGCTGGTTCTTCAATATTCAGGTCATCCAGCAGGCCACCAGCACTACTCAAAAAGCTGTATCATTGCTTGAACGGTACCGTGGTCTATGATACCTCCTATCCAAGGAACCCAAGAAACAAAACGAACAGGGAAGAAAGAAAATAGATGCAGGTGGGGCTAAAAAGGGAGGCAATGTTGCAGTTGTTGGAAACTGTAAAGTTATTACCAAATGCTTTTATGTAAAACATTGAAGTTTAAATTGTACAAATAGCCCCCTAATTCTCATAACATGCCTATTTTAACAAAAATACAGTGCAATGCATTTTACACATAAATCTTGCGCACGAATATCCATGCTGAGAACAACTTCATTACATTCAGAATGCTTTTACCAATCTTTATTTGAATTAAAAATACAATAGTACTCATTTCACTTGAACACAAAATATTTCAAACTTCTCTGTATCTTTTTTCTATCAATTTTTTTCATTTTTGAACTCTGAACAAAAGTTCAATACATTTTTATATAAATATATAAACATCTTATATATTTATATATATGCTATATATTTATAAAAATAAGCAGCATTCCATATTTTTTGTCAATTTGAGTATCTGTAGTTTATAATCTATCGCTTGTAATGGGCTGGTACCAGCCTAGAACATACAAGTCATAGATATTAAAAACAACTTTCTAGCTGCTTAATTATGAAGAATACGTTATGGTTTGCCCAGTTATTACCTCATAGCAGTTTCCATAGAAACCAAAACTAGGAAAATGTTTAAACATCTTTGTTAAGTGCAAACAAAGATGCCCAAGAAGGAAAAGTTTCTGTATGGCATATGACAAGTAAATCGGTCATATATCCTAACGGAGTTAAATCAGTACATAACAAATATAATGCAGTAAAAGCTTTCTCCTTAACCATTAAGGWTATGAATTTACCATAAGAGGAAAAATTATTTTAGAATCTGCTGAACATGTAGTAGCTGAAAAACCTAATTTACTATGAACAATCCCATGTATCTTATTTTTTAATGCTRTAATAATATATTCTACTGAAATATCTAGAACAGGTGATGAACAGCAATCAAGCACTTCCCTTTTTGAACRCCTCTGTCTTCTTCAAGACCACTGTAAAACTGCTACCTATACAGATCTGACCTGATTCCTACCCTAGATGAAAAACAGCTAAATATCAAATATTGAAGTGAAGTCTAGAAAAAGCTAAGGGAAAAATGTAAAGACAATTGTATACTTAAGTGAAGCCTCAATTACTGCAGCAGGCAAAACAAATAGCCAGAAAGGGATCTACTCCAGCAAGACGACTTTTGGCCAGGCATTTTTGCAGGTTTTGACTTTATGGCCAATAACCAGAAACATATAGAACTATATCAAAGAAAAGCTAAGCACTCTCATGTGAATTATCTGGTTACTGAGAAAGGCGTTTTTATAGAAAAAGATACAGACCAGCTAAAAAAGCAGTAAGTCTTATGATTACAGTACAAGTATAGAAGAATGAAAACCAAACTCCTGATGCAAGAAGGCTTCATTTTTCAAACAGAAAAGCTTTTAAGAAATCCAGTATTTTTCAGTTATAGTTTCAGCTGAATTTCAAAAAGGGAGTTCTATCCAAATACTGTTTTCACAGTCACAGACTAGTCGAGATTAGAAGACATCTCTGGAGATCATCTAGTCCAACTCCTTGCTCAAGTAGGGTCACCCAGAGCAGGCTGCCMAGGACCATGTCCAGCTGGGTTTTCAGTCTCCAAGGATGGAGACTCTGCAACCTTTCAGGACAACTTGTTCCAGTGTTTGACACTAAAAATGTCTTTTTTTCTTATGTTTAAATGGAARTTCTTGTATCTCCGTTTTTGTCCATTGCCTCTTGCCTAGTCACTGGGCACCAGTGACCAGAGTCTGGCTCCATCTTCTTTATTCTCCCCCATCAGGTATTTATACACACTGGCAACATTTCCCTGAGCCTTCTCTTCTCCAGGCTGAACAGTCCCAGCTCTCTCATCCTCTCCTTGTATCACCAGTCCCTTCATCATCTCAGTGGCCCTTCACTGGACTCGTTCCAGTAAGTCCATGTCTCTCTTGTACGGGAGAGCCCAGCACTGGACACAGCACTTCAGCTGTGGCCTCACCAGGGCTAAGCAGAGGGGAAGAATCCGCTCCCTTGACCTGCTGGCAACTGCCTAATGCAGCCCAGGAGGCTGTTGGTCTCCTTTGCCACAAGTTTACATTGTTAGTCCATAATCAACTTGTCCACCAGGACCCCAACTCCTCCTCTGCAAAGCTGCCCCCAGCTGGTCAGTTCCCAGCCTGTACTGATGCATGGGGTTATTCCTCCCAAGGTCTGCACCTTGGGACTCGGCATTTTCCTGTGTTACACTCCATGAGGTTCCTCTCTGCCCATTTCGCCAGCGTGTTGAGGTCCTTCTGAATGGTAGCACAACCTTCTAGTGCATCAAGCATTCCTTCTAAGTTTGTATCATCTATCAACTTGCTGAGGGTGAACTCTGCCACACCATCCAGGTCAAAATGAAGATGTTAAATGGTATTGGTCCCAGTATCAGTTCCTGGGGGACACTACTAGTGACTGGCCTCTGGCTGGAGTTGGTGTTGCTCATCATAGCCCCTCAAGCCCAGCAGTTTAACCAGCTTGCAATCGACTTCACTGCACTTACCCAGCCCATACTTCATCAGTTTGCCTACAAGTAGGTTATGGTGAACAGTATTGAAAGTCTTGATAAAGTCAAGATAAAACAACAGCTAGTGTTTCATCAATATTAAAAATATTTTAAGCCTCTAACATTTTTGTCTTTCCATATATATACAGAACATCTTTTTCTGCATCACAGTAACTTCTATTTGTTTCTCTTGTAAACTCTAGCTAGCATAAGCTAACTGGTTATCTGTAATACTTTAAAACCTCTATCAAAAAGAATAAATAGGAAACAGCAAGTACTACCATATTTTCATACTTACAACTTTCACTTCAGTACTCTGCATCTCTTTCAACCTATCAGTGTGTGAAAAAAAATTTCAAATAGTCAACACAAAACAAAAGGCAAGAGTAATAAAGCAAGCAGACTACTGAGGACTATGAGCAGGAATGATGACTGGGTGTAACATGACATCTCTGGGATAATCGTTTTCTTATAGTATTTGAACGTAAAACTCCACTGCAACTGAATCTCAGCTTTCTTTTTACATGCAAGAGCATACACATGAACATGTAATAGCTGTGTGGACAAAACAACTAGGCCTTAGAAGTAGTTTAGAGTGTCAGGAAGCCGTAAGAGTTGCAGAAGTTTCAGGAGTTAATGAAGGAGATGTACATATGTGTGTGTGTGAGCTTCAGCTAACTCTTATGGGCTTAGACCACTGCAGCAGGACAATCAAGCATCAAGTGTAATCTAGAGCCAGGATATCTACAAAAGCAAACCAGTTGCTTAGAGGAAAAATAAAAAGAAAACAAGGATGGAATAGAGCTGAACAATTTTGCCTAAAGAAGTCTAGTGAAGATTTGGCAGAAGTCTGGGAAGATCCTAAAGAAGATCACATCTGTCTATGAGAAAGGCCTGACTAGAGCTATTTACAGTAAAGGGCAGGAGTCTTCAGATGCCAGGCAACATGACTTGGAAAGAAACTGTAGAGTTTAGCAAGTGACTAAAGGGATTATAGGGTGTGTAAAGTCTTTTTTTTAAGTTATATTTTAACTTAAATATAGCTAAAACTTTTTAGCCTAAAAAACTAATCGCTGTGATCAAGCTGCTCGCTAAATAAATCTGTATTTATCTGCGATTGAGACTGATAGTTAATAGCTAAATACCCTCCTTTTAAGCTAAATAAAAAACGTAACAAGAGACCTTCTATATAACAGCTGGGGGAAAAAAATTAAAAACACTGTCCAAAGCAATGGCATATCAAATCTAGTCAGACTGTAAGCTGTGTGGATTGAAGTATTTTATAAAAAAGAAATTAACAAAGCTGGGGAAAAATGGTTGCAGTTTTATATGCCTAGGGCATTAAACAGAAAAAAAAACAACAAAAAATACAGTGTCTGTGAGCTCACTAAGGTGGAGGAACAAGTCTGTTCCCCCCTCCTTTGCTACAGTATTTGCTAGATAAGCAGATTTGGAAACATCACCGAAACAGCTGCCTGTTGAGCTTTGTTTCTACTCAGTTCAAGCAAACAGAGCTCTGTTTACATTCTCAGTAAATAAAGAGGACTGCACGTACACACACACTCACAAAATCCCACAACCTTCAAATCACATAATCTATTTCTCCTCCTAAGAGCAGCAACTTGGCAAAACCTCAACTATTAGCTAACTCCTGGACTCTTACTGTATTAGAAGTAATACATGCCAGGTTTTCTGGATGCAGATGTCAGATAGCCAAATACTGCCCAATATATGTTGTGGGTCTGTTTTTCGCCTGCTCAGCTACTTTGCAATGGAATTGAGCACCCTCGATACTTGCAGGTCAAACCACTAGCCTTCCTGTCCACCTTAGAGATATTACTCCCCTTCTAAACAATGATATTTGATTGCCTTTTGCCTTTTATTTTAAGCAGTCCCAAGAAATACTACGCAATTGTCATTATGAGACAGTTCTTTTATTTTCTGGATGAGAATGAACAGAGGGAACGTGTCTAGTTTGAGCTGTTTATGCTCCAGCACTCCTACCCATTGCGTGTCCCCCAGGCACCTTATCGCGAATGGTTTTGCAACAAACAGAGCAACATTTCTGTGGTGCAAGGAGCACTATTTTCTAGTGGTCACTGCTGAGCTTTGTCTGTGCTAGTAAATCTGTATGAGACTAACATCTCCAGCAGGTGTGAAGTCTGAAGCACAGTGTATGTATTTAACATGCTGTAAGAAGACAGCCCAGTTTTCCTTTCTAGAGATGTTTCTCTGTAAACTGAATAGGAATCAAGAGACTAACAGAGCTCTGCAACACTGTCAATGTCCAAAAGGCCAAAAAGCTGGAGAAAAGGAATTGCATGTTTTGTATCCTCAGCAGACTGCAGCCTTTTGGATGTCCCCATCATATCACCAAAAATCCCTTTCTAACAGGTGCTACCAGGCCCTGGGAGATAGTTAATGATTCCAGAGAGATTAGTGTCTAATGTACTAGAAAAAACAGATCCAGCAGGGATCAGGGAAAACAATAGGTAGAGGAGCCCTGGTAACCTAATCAGTGAAAGAAGATTATTGCCTGAAGGGTTACAGGACTTATTCTGGGATGCAGGGGAAAGAGCATTTGGGATTCTGTAAAATTTATGGGATGCTTTAAGGGGATTATGAGAACATGCAATACTTATGAAATGTTTAGAGGAAGCAAACAGAAGYGGAGAAAGAGAGGGATAAGGTGGGTAAAGGAGGATCACGCATAGGGAAATAGTGGGGAAAGATAAATGGGGAAGGTCCAGCATGAACAGGCTGCTAGTCAGCACGCTTATCTGATTGAGCCCAGCACTTGATCACTACAGCCTATCATGCAGTCATTAAATCCTATTTCTAACTATCTTCTGTGTAGGTGTATTTTCTGTTCTGACAGCGTACATGTGAAAGCCAGTGAAATTCAAGCCAGACCAGCCACCTAGTAAGGTAAAAGGTCTAAGTAGCAGCAACTGGACTGGGACCACAAACCTCAGGGCCTCAAGAGTCCAGCTGCCAGCAATCAAGTAAGAACAAGGGGTCTAGGTGTCAGCTACTAGACAGTGTGTCTAAAACGAGCTACTGGAGTGACCCATTTAGTGTGCATCTTTGTGCGTGTAAGTCCCCTAGTGGACTTCAATCCCGACGAGGTGGAAAGGAGCTGTCCAGGTATTCCGTATTTGGTGCTCCGTGTACATTTAGTGAGTGTCGCTAGAGGTATTGTTTTAAGTCTGTGCTGGTCTGTGTGACAAGCCATGCCGGGGGTGCRGGTGGCACGCGCATGTGCTGTGACTAAGCGCTCAGCCTCCTTACTGGCTGGCCCTGGGGACAGAACCAGCAGCCTTGCTTCTGCGCGGCTGGGACAGGACGAATACCCCGGGCTCCCAAGCCCACCGCATTCGGCTACTTCTAACAACTGGTTGGGCTAAAAGGACATGCACATCTACCAAGTTTCTTAGTAAAACTCTCAGTAATGCTTTGAAGTGTGTAACTCCACTACTGTGAAACTCTCAATCTGCTTCTGATTTGAGTTCAGTATAAAACATCTATGCCTAAGTTGTTGTGCACACAGGAAAACTTCTTGTTGGAATACATTCAATTCAATTTCACTAAAAAAATTTGTAAACTATTAAGTATTTTAAATGATAGTAGAAAAATGTATTAGCATTTTTCAGGCACTGTTCTTCTACTCTAATTGAACGTCATCTTGTTCTTTTAATAGCCCTTGAAATTCCTGAGAGCTAAACATGTTTGAAAGGAATCTTGCCTGGATCTTTCCTATCTGTTTTCTTCAAGAGACAGTTGTACACCATAATGGGAGAGTAATACACACAAAGCAAAAATAGACATAAAATAAAATATATGTAAATTAAATTATAAGAATATATTTAATAGGTTTACTTTGGAGAAACTTGTAAACGGACTTCCATCTTCAAATACTAGCAGCCTGCACAAGCAGTCACACGTTGCATGGCAGTGTACTACAAGCAGGGAGCCCAAGGAACAGGGACTCCACTCATTCAACAGTCCACCCACAGGTGCCAAGAGCACTTGGAAGGCTGGTGATAAAGAGGAAGAGATGGGGTGTTTTCTTGTTCACTGGTAATTTCCTTGCAAGTTCGGCATCCTTTGTCTTCTGTCATAGAAAAGAAAAACATATCGAGGAAGACCATCTTTTTATTTGGCTTTCTAGACTGATATTCTGAAACATTAATTACCTGGGAAGGAGCCAAGAGATTTCAAGATAAGTGTATAAAGACTGTTTGGACTCTAATTTATATTATATTAGAACAAACTATTTTAGCTAGTAGAAGTGCTCACCACATTACACAGTAGTTCTGTGTCTGAAACATCCGACCTCTGAGTAAATTTATGCTTCAGAATCACTATGTTTAATTATCTTCTTCATACTTCTTAGGGAAGTCTTGGTCCTAGGCCATATTAGTCTTTTCAGAAGCAGACATCTGTCCTAGCTAGGACACTAAGCAGCAGTGGCAGTTCCTGATTCTTGCTACATGACCAATAGGACCTATCAAAAAGGCTTTCAGCTATTGTACTGGAAACAATAAAACACAGCTCTGAACAGGATATCACAYGTGGTGCTCCGGCATAGTAAGGTAATTCTTTTTATGGATGAATTGGTAAAGAACACAGCTAATTCCTAACAATGTTGAACTTAGTTTCTGGCATAGATTAAACAGAGATTGATATGCCCATTTGGTATGTAGCCATGACAGCAAATCAATGTATTGGTGAACAGCAGCTAAAAAGGCWATGAGAACTTGAAGGACCTGATGATGGATAGAATGATGAAACACTCACCTGTCCACTGATGCCCATATGAATTTGGAAGCCCCTTTCCACCTCCACATTTGTAAAAAATTACTGTTGGAGATTTGATACAGTACCTGTAATTGTGGTTACAAAATATAGTAATACTCTTTATAGTATTATTAGTGACAAAAAATATTCTGCTAGTTTCTCCCAGAACTATTGCTAATATCTAAGCTTTGACAACACTTAGCTTTAGAAGAGTTTCTGCACTAATATGGCTTCTTGTGTCCCAAAAAGGAGATATACAATTGATCCATCTCCATGAACATTAGTACTTAGCAACAAAAGTTTAGTCAGGTCCTTGTCTTCTGAGGAAGACAGTGGTTAACCCAGTAGATTTGGGGCACAAGCAGCTGCTTCTTGAAGACAAAGCATTAAACTCATAAAATGTCTCGTTACTCTCCAATGACATTTTGTCAAAAGGAAGTAGCTTTAAAAACTTCCTATGGAATTACACTGCTCCAAGGCTTGGAGAAAAAAWATGATCTTCAGATTAATCAACAAAATATTAAAATATGTATATTTCACAAGATTTCAACAATGAAAATATGATCTTTTTAGTGATATTTATGTCACTAATTTAGAATTATTTGTCATTTTGGAAGACTACAAGATAAAGTTAGAATTAGGGCACATTTATCAGTACAGAAAGGTTAAAGTGCCTTTTCAGTATCCCATTAAACATAATGGCCAAACTTCACACAAACAGAGCACCTAATTGAGATATGGTTCTTATTTTGAATGCTGTACATTCACAGAAGAGAAGCAATCAACTAGCCTGACCTAAAGCCTCGATCAGATTGAAGAGACTTGTGCTGATGAATTCAGTAAAGAACTGGCATTCCTTTATTTGCAGCATATAAGACAGGCAGAGCTTGGAGCTGCATGCATTTGTTTTGCTATTGGTGTTTTAAGGAATAAAAAGAGAAAGCAAACAGGAAGCAAAAGAAAATAACAATCTACCATCCACCTAGTCACAGTCAGCTGCACAACTCTGGTAGCATCATAAATGAGATGACTTTCATAATGTCTTTAAGGTTCTTTCATAATGTCTTTAAGGCTGTTCAGATGTTGTTAGAGAGCTTACCCAAGCCTAAGAGTCATACATAAATACACAAATATGCAACAGAATGAACTCTTAAATCAATATACATTTAAACTTGTAGCTTAGATACTCATGGCAACTACATCAATTGTATATCACAGAATCATAGAATCAGTAAGGTTGGAAGGGACCTGTGGAGATCATCTAGTCCAACCTCCCTGCTCAGCAGGATCTCCTAGAGAATGTTAGACAAGGTTGCATCCAAGCAAGCCTTGAAGATCTCCAGAGAAGGAGACTCCACAACCTCTCTGGGCAACCTGTGCCAGGGCTCCGTCACTCTCACAGGGAAGAAATTCCCCCTCACGGTCAGGCGGAGCTTCCTGTGCTTCAATCTCTGCCCATTGCCTCTTGTCCTGTCACACGGGACAACTGAAAAGAGTTTGTCCCCGTCCCCTTGACACCCTCCCTTCAGGTACTTGTACACATTGATCAGATCCCCCCTCAGTCTTCTCTTCCCCAGGCTGAAGAGGCCCAGCTCTCGCAGCCGTTCCTCACAGGGCAGACTGTGATGCCCAGAGCCCTCTGGTCCTCTCTGTAGCCCTCTGGTGGACTCTCTCCAGTAGCTCCATGTCTCTCTTGAATATCAATGAAAACATATCACATCATAATAAGTTCATGGAATAATATGAACATCTAAATATTCTGTTATTTGTTTTTAAGTATAGAATACAAAAGATGCAGAAAACTGCAACAGAATTTATTCTGTAACACAGGACAACAAGAACAGAAACGGCAGTAATTTGGCACAGGTACCCATTGCTTTGTGCAATCCATCAGATAATGTTCCTTCAACATTTGGCTAGGGGCCAGGAGCAGACACTTTAGTGAAAGCATGATTAAGACAATGATCAGGCAAAAAACTTCAGGTCATGAAAACAGGCTAAACTGTAATATGGAAAGCTTTTCTTAAAATTAACTGTTATTTTTTCTCTGACCTTTTTCCCCAAGTAAAATCAGACACATACATTTATCTTGGAAAGATAAAATATTTTACTCAAATTGTGTCTTTTTATGTATTCATATATGTGTTTTTAGACATTAACTAATTGTGTTCCAACGAATGCCAGACTGATTGGATTAGTTTCCAAGGAAGAACAGTTCATATACAGGATAGTCATATAAATCCCTGGCTCTTTCAATTTCTCCCTTTTCCAATGACCTCTCATCTTAGTTGCAACAGTTAAGTGCAAACAACTGAGATTCAAATTCTTCAGAACAAACACCGAAAACTTCCCTGTAATAAAAATTTCACAAACAATTGTATGATGAAAAGATAAAAAGAAAAAAAGAAAAAAACTCAAAAAAGAAAAATAATCCCCAAATAGTGCACAAAAGATAATCTGAATAGTAGAGACACTAATGTAAAACACTTCTACACTTCACTTGTCATTAAATATCAAGGTACATGATTTTCTTAGGTACAGCAGAAATTCCAAGCAGAGCCAAGAACGAAGTGTGTTACTACACACTTCAAATTCTAACCTTTTCAAAAGTTACTGATGAACTGATTCAGTCATTTCAGTCACCGTCAGCATATTCAGACCTAAAAAGTGCAGTGTCCCTGAGAAATATCACCTTCAGTGAAAAAGCTGTTCCACAAGTGCCTATTTCTACATATGTTATTTCCATTTTTTTCCCCCCACACAATCACAAAAGCAAGTTGCAACACCCATCCCCTCTACATCCCTTTCGTATTTCACTCAGAAGTCTGGCACACAAAACCACTGAGCCTGTGAAATATCTAATATGAAAAATATACAAAGACTGGGATCTCTTTTGGTCCAATTTTAGTCATCTAAAAATTAAATATCTAATTTAAGATAGCTACACAGTCTCCTTACACTGTCACTGAGTAGTCAGCTCTCCTATGGGGGAATGAAGCTCATCCCTGAATAAATAGCTTAGGCCCCATGTTAAAATAGGATAGCTTCCTCCCTAAATGTGAAATAGCCTAAGATAAAGCATGACAAATAGCAGTATTAGTTTGTAATTTTAAAAAAGGGAAATAATATATATGTTCACTGTTATTACACATTATTTTAAATAAAACTAAAAAAGTTAAAAGCAATGTGATCAAGAGTACTATAAAAACAACTTTGACGTGTCCTGAAACAGAAGTTAGGCAGTATTTTTTTTTATATATTGAAGATTAAATACTTTGTTAAAAGTTAGTGGAACTAATCAAATAGTTGCATTATTTTGCTAATTATTTTTTATTTCAATGTTACTTACAAAAATAGTAAATTATTATCATTTTATAATGCCCTATTATCTAATAATTATTACTAAACGTTTACCTGACACACAGCAATAGCAGGTCATATTAAATGTTGTAAGCTAATTTTTTCCTCCACTTTTAAATGTGTTTTATTGTTGTAATTCATTACAATAAATAACACTTGTGCCTCAGAAGGAACAGTGCACCCACAATAAAATAAATAAATAAATCAAAAAAAACCCATTGGTTTCTAAACCTGAAGAAAACTTTCAACAACATAGCCCRTTTCACAATGCCTCTTACATCAACTAAGATCTTAGATCTTTTCTTAAAAAAGGAAACTGACAGTACTCAGTCTCCATCTTTTTCTTCCCCCTCATCGTTTTAGCTTTCTTCCTCTTTCACTTCATCGCTGACTGCATTCTTGGGATGACCTGATCAAAAAACCATGTGAAAGCATTAAGAAATATATTCAATTTGTTCTGAAAAGACAAATTACAAAGCGGAGTTTACATAGCTTAAGGCTAAAAAATAAAATGGAAATAAAAACAAAGAACAGTTGTCCTCAAACCTTGCTTACACTACCTTCTGCCCCCAAATACTTCTGCATATCTGAATAACAAGACTTTTGCTGTTTTAATGTCATTTGAAAATATCTTCCTTTTGCTGCTATTTATAAAAACCCTCAGAATCATGAAAATCGAATTATGCACATACACTGATTTTCTACTTCAAGACAGCTCATGAGCGCTTGATTGCTATTGATTTTTTAATTTTTGTTTGGAAAAACACTGAAGCATAAATTTATTTTAAAGCAACACATATATACAGCCTTTGCAGAAAGACAGGAAAAGAGCAGGTCAAGTACTTCAGACCTATCTATCAGCCTCACTAGTGACCTTTACCAGCAATACCTTGTGGTCTAACTACATTACTAAGATGACATAAATTTAGAATCCAGAAATTCCAGCTGCAAAAATACCAAGCTTTTTGCCCTAATGTACACAAAGGAAAAATATTATATGCACTGAATTTATTGGAAAACAGTCTAAAGATTAGAAAATGATGTGGGTGGAAGAACTGGCATTTCTCAAAATGGTATAAAAAACTCATAAGGAGTTCTACAAGGTCCTTAAAGCAATAAAAGAAAGAATAGATACAGCTCAGTAACTGATACAATAAAAATAGGTATTTTTCTTTCTTTGAAGGTTCTTGAAAAACCATTCTCCTCTGTCTGGGGGCTGATACTAGCTTTCTAATGATGTTTGTAAGACTTGGACAAATAATCTTGCATAGCCACCCCYGAAACCTTCAAAGCACATTCAGGCTACTCGGTAGTCAAATTACTGCTTATTAGATAAAGAAACCAGGTATGTGCCGCATTGTAAGCGTGTTGGAGAAAAGCTTCCCATGGTGCACTTAAAGCTTCTCTCTGTATTTGTAAGAGCTCAGACATAGAAACAATTCAGTGCAACAAGTCGGAGCAGGTTAGTTGACCYGCTGTAACCATCCATGTGCACACTCACATACGTGGTTACCCGGTTACCTTATCACACCATGACCAAGGACTTTGTCACAGGCTATAACACTTACACGGACAGTAACTGCAGAACAACACTAACCAGTCAGAATTTTAGGACTTGAAGATGCTATTTAATTGTGTCTACCTAAGGAAATATTCCACAGAACACAAAGTATCAGTATCTTATCCCTCCATCAGCAGCTAAGTTTTTCTGGTGGAGAGGTGAGGGGAAGTAAAGGACGAACCTTATACAGGAAAACGTCTCAGGTTTATATTAATTAACCTTTCAAGACTGTAAACATTTTGCAGGATCCTCAACACAGGACTTCATTTTGCTTCTTKCTAATGCTTCCTATAAGCCTTTCAAAATCATAACAACGAACCATGCTAAAATAACACCGCAGAATCTCTAACACTTTGAGTTTCAGTAATAGCTAAACCATTCATTACATTCCAGCTTCCCTCTATCAGTTTTTTTTCTCTAGGATAGGATAACATATTGAACTTGCAAACTGAGCAGGAGAACCTGCAAACACCAACAAACTCATGGGGAGAATAAAAAGGGAGAGGGGAAATGAYGGGCTACTCTCTCATTCCTTCTCTACTCCCATTCCACCAGTCTCTGTAAAGGCCCGAAGCACCTCCTCTCGCCTGCCCTCCTTACAGGCGAGCACCGTCTAGCAGTCTCAGCTAGTGTGGAAAACAAGAGACAAGCCATGGGCTCATTTAGATCTTCCACCCGGCATCTCAGGGTACTCGAGCTTCACAGAAAGTCCAACCTCTATAAGCTAGGGTAAAAACTAGTAATAATAAGAAGTGCACAAGTCTGCATTAACATTCTATGTTTGTCAAAAACATGTATATTTTCTTGTGTGTTTGTGTGCGCGCTACGAACACACACTGCAATCTCTCTACACAGCAGACAGACATAGTTTTGTCATTCAGACACTCAATACATCTATTTTTTTCTTTCAAAACATCAAATACAGTAATTTTGAAAGGGTTTTGTATGGAACTAGAAGCTGGTAGAATAGGCAGCAGTGTTTCATAACAGCTTGCAAAAATTCAGTCTATTTTTAGATACAGGAAAAGAATGTGGTTATTTAAAAAAAATCTCAGATAATATGTAAAGTTGTTTTTATCTGTAACTGATAATACAAATTGTGCAGCTGATCTGTCAAATCGGTCTCTAAATGAATCACACCACACTTAAATCCCTCAAGGGGTACTTTATATGTATGCACAATATTCACATTTTAATCTTCACTGCAAGTCTTCTGCATTATTTCTTATATCCTATCCATGCATCAAGCTGATGTAAAATCTTCATTTTTAATAAATGGCATTTAAATACAACCCAGACAAATGTATCCTTTTCCGTTTATGCATAATAAACCTTTACAGGGACACATTCATCTTGGACAACTGTTAGCTTAACTACACGCATGTTTTGCTCAAAAATAAATTGATCAGTTCTAGGGTGCTGCAAACCATTCAGATTGGTTTAAAAAATAAAAACAAAAATAGATATATTACAAACTGAATTCTCCCAAGGAATGCMAGCTCTAATGAAAGCCTTCCCAAAAATCAAGTTAACACCTGTTTCCTTTACTATTTTCACCCCATCATCCTCTCTGTTATCATCACCATTTTATTAGTTTTGCATTTAAAAATTTTAAAGTATCAGAGTGAGAAAGAGGTAAACAAATAAATATTAACATTTTCTCCTATTAATCTTAATTTTAAATAAATAAATCAGTAAAATARATCTCAAAGCTATTATCTCTCTCCATTTTGGAAAGGTGACTTAACAACTCACTCCCCCCCCCACCATTTTATCTCTCATTGCTCATATTTTGCTATATTATAGCTAGTGAAAGGCACTATGGTTTCCTGCTATCTTCCATAAATATACTTCAAACTGAACTGCTCAGTTTGATTTTAAAATCATGCATGTCACACAGCACTTGCTCATTTTGAAAGATTTGTCTTTTTCCCTGTTTTCTTAAGATAGCTTTCAGCACGTTCATGTCTTATTATGCTGAGCCATTCAATAGTGTACTTTAGATAATTTCAGCTAAACAGTCTGAGTGCAGTAAATTAATAGCTATTTTTTGCCAATACCAAATATTAGAATGGCAAAATATAACATTCAGATGGCCTTTCGCACATAGCTGAAATGATTAATATAAATAATTTGACACAAATTGATACTATTTTGCTTCTGGACTTAAGTAATTTTATCAATAAATTTTTGTTACAAATGAGYCTCAAGCAAAACAGGAATGAACGGGCTTGATCTTTTAAAAACAAAAAAATAGTCACTTGGAGATTATTTCATGTCAGAAAACTTACTGTGCATTTAGTACCTCAAAATATTTCTTTAAAATGAAACAGCTATTTAAAATTATTATAATCTGATTGACAGATAAAATAATTGCTTTAAAAACACTTCTGAGTCATTTTGTCCTTACCTGCAGGCATGAACCATTACTGCATGCAGTGACTGCTCCATTTCCTAGCACAGACTTGAACAAGGATCACATCTATCTTACAGAAGGTGACTAATTTGAGGATTTGCGATTCCTGAGCTACTTTGCAAAGGACACTCCCTTTCCACACAACAGGACATGAAACGCTTCACCAAGTTATATTTTCTATTAATCTAAATTCAAAAGAACCCTTTATAACCTTTGAATGATTTTCTAAAACATAAAAAAAACCCACATCTTTAAAAATAAATTCAGAAATCAAGATACTGTTTGCATGAAAGTAAAAAGGAACAAGGTTTGCAAAAACAGTACACACAAACCAGTAGCCTGCTGTATTATGATTTGCATGCTGCAGCCAAGTAGACTTCATTTAAAAAAAAAAAAAAAAGGAAGAAATCAATAAACCTTTGAAAAAAGGCACAAAGCTAACCCCAGAAACAGGGGCTCAATTAATACATTACAATAACCAGCATGCAATACATCAACAACATTAGCAAACTTGACAAAGAAAAAAAAAAGCCCTATGCTGCTGCTTTGCAATGCTACACCATTAATTGTTCATGCAAGAGATGTAGCTGTACCTTTCTGAAGAGGACGACTTCTCAGAGTTAACTGACATCAGCAGCTCAATCTTCTGCTTGATTTCTGGAAAAATCAGAAAATATTCACAACCAAGATTGCCTGCCCTTGCTTTCCAAAGTCTTATAACGAAATGATTTTTTTTTCCTAATCCCTTTTGTTTAAAATGAGGCCACAAGATTCACAGTACTTCTGTGAAGACTGATTCAATCGGGCTATGAAGGAAAAAGCTCCAGAGGCATCAGGCCTTGCTAAACTATGCACATGACTGTTTATGAAAGCAGGAAGTACCATTTCTTTTGAGCAGAGGGGGGTTTCCTTTGCGTAGGGTGAGCCGACACATTCACCAGATGATTCTTATCGTAACAACTACTAATTGATGCACAAATTTGCGCTTCTAAGAAAAAAAATTAAAGTAAGTGGTTTACGGCATTTATTACTTTTCAGTTTAATTATGTAAACATTATTTGCTACCCTCAGAAACCTTCATTTCAAAAGCCCTGAAAAATATGGCTCTTTGAATCATTTTTGTCACAAAGAATGAAGTATTAAATCAGTACTTGAATACATGGGTTAGAAATCATAAATAGAAAATTCTACACATACTTGGAATTTTTTATTTTAGTGTCCTGCATTTAATTTCATTCAAGTATACTTTGAAAAGTAATATTTGATCTTTCTACGATTATTTTTTGATACATTAGTTACCAATCTAGCACTCACAACCAACCAACAGAAGCATCTACTAGCCTAACCTCAG
>NW_028185038.1:6006845-6027862 GCF_003343005.1 Rhea americana | reverse complement strand
GGGGGCGGCACAGGGGAAGAGGAAAGATAAGATACATTCTTGGGCCATCTGTGACTTGTTTCACACGATCACATCAAAACAAAACATCTGGTTGAAAAACGAATTCAGATTATCTGGAGCTATATGCTTAAGATGTTTTAAGATATTTGCTGTTAAAAAAAAGATTCCATCACAAGTAAGAACATCAATTTAAGATTCTGTCATCGCTGGAGGTAGGAATGCCACCTACAGAAATACTGGGAAGGGCTGTGCAACATTAAGACTACATTCAGTTTTTTACAGCTTAAGTAAACATCAACTATTTGTGATTAAAAATTCTATGATGAGAGTGCCTCAATTTGGAATTTTTTCATAAATAATATGTATACATATATATATACACACACACACACACACATATATATATGAAATTATAGATACAAAGTCTCAGAAATCTCTAAAAACAGAAGAGAAACTATATATTTTTTACTCAAATTTTAAAACAATTTAGCATCTCCAATCTCTACTGCAGGGTTTTAAAGTTACGGGRATCATTTTCTGATTTAAGTGCATGTCATTTGTTCTTCCCAAACCGTATCTGGCCAGATAATCCTCCAACAAAAGGAATCTAAGTTCTGCAGTTGCTTCCCAGCACTTTCAGCTTGTACCTCTGAAAGGTTTGTACGCACACAACTAGGCCTACTGCATGTCCACAAGGACCAAGCCAGGCTTACTTCACCATTGCCCACCTGAGGCAGCGGGTGTCCCTCCGCTGACAGGTCTTAAGTAAGACCTACACAGTGAATAAAAATTGAAAACACTGAGCAACCACTCACTTGGTGAAAGAGCCAGGTATGTTAGGGTAAAAAAGAAAAAAAAAAAGACAATTCTAGTATGTCATTAAGAATGATGATGCACTTCATAAAGGCTTCAAGAACAGCTTTAACATTGCCTAGTTTTCATCTAAACAATCATGTTGTTATTTCAAAACAGATTTTCAGTGCAACCTATGACAGTAGTGCCGATCATTCAAGTTACACAATGCACTGGATATATTGTTACTTATTTTGAAGACTGTTTAAAAGAGATGGAGGTTATCATATTAGAGTTATCCTAACACTGTACTTTCCAACATCTTGATGTTTAGACTGTATGAAGGCAGTGCAGAATAGTGGCAAGGGGTAATCAAAAACATTTCCTACAAGACTCAATCAGGTAATTCAGAACATCTCAAAAGCATCTGTGTGTGTTACAATGTATTACCTAGTACAAATGAACATAAAGTTACAGTACTGAAYTTCAGCTTGAAAACTGAAAGAGATTGCCTTTAAGATAATTTTAGATAGTTAATTCAGAAAAAATTACTTTGACAAGTCCCCAAATATAGACTGTTTCATATTGCACATGCTAAAAGAAAGTATAGATTGCCGTGCCTTTTTTCCTAATCTAAACTTCCTGCTGTGATTCCATGAACTTTACCTTCTTCCAGTTTCCATTTCCACAGAATAGCAAAGTTTGGAGTTCCAAGTTGCACTGCCTTCGGACTGACCTGAAGAGTTTGTGAGCTGTGGATCCTTAAGGATCAGCACACTGGTAATTCCCTATTGATTCTCTCTTTATACTCTGACCCAATAYGGTCAACAAGAACAGGATGCTTTGTTACACACTTTGCTAGTAGATTTATGTTATCAGTACTAAGAACTAACAGCTACATCACAGAAAAATTTGTGGATGGAGGAGACAGTTTTGACAGTTTTGCTGAAAATAGCTTATCCCTTTAGCATGCCATACTTTCTTTTTCTTTCTTTCTATGGAAGTGCCCGTTGAGGGCTTAGCCCTGAGAAGAAGGATCTGTCAGGTTCTTCTCCCTCGATTCTGGATAGAGATAAAACTGATAAATTTGGAATTGCCCTACCCACAGGTTTTTGGCACCAATTGACTAAACATGCATCTTATAATCCATTTTTTTAATTCCTAATGAAGTTATTTAACCATGTTAAAATTTAAAATTGAYGATACAGATAGAAATTACAAGACTAGGATTCTATAACAAAACAAAATCCACAGTGCTTGGAATAGAGTGATCAACTGATCCATCCTGTAAGAAAGCCTCCAAGCAGGCTTTTCATACTATCTTAATGCTTAATGAATGCTAAGAGATAATTATACTTAAGTTTCATTGCTAACTACACACTTCAAGATGTTAAAATAAAATGCAAGATATAAACTTATTTGCCTCAAGCTTCAGGCATGCTCTAAAAAGATGCAGAAAAAAAATTTCTCTTGTATGGCTATTGCAATAAATATCCTAATTTCATTTTTATTCAGCAGTATCAAAGATCTGTCTAAATAAGTTGAGACTTCACAGAAAAAAATCATTAATGAACAATTTCACATATGAGTCAATACAATTTCCACTACAGCATTAAATAATTAACTTGGGTTTTTCTTTTCTTTCCTTCTTTGCCCCTTTCCTGTCAATTTGAGAAACTTTCTCATTTGGCATTTACCTACACTTTGTCTCTGTTATCCGAGGTTTTTGCAAGAGGACTTAATTCCACAATTTTTAAAGCAACACCATACCTTTCCATATCCACTTTGTACCTGCAAGGTCATGCTGATACTGTCCCTATCACTCTAGATAAAAAACAGATGGCAGAAATAATATCACCAAAATAAAACAGATGTATACCCATTTGAGTTTTATACTAAGTGCCTTTTGAGCCATGAGAGAAAGCTAGCTGCAGAAACAATGTTATCATTTGYTTATTTTATTTATAAATTACATATCCAGAAATCTGGGCTTATATAAAGAATTTATTACAGCACACAAATTTTATTCCAAGTCCAAAGAAAGAGCCTGTCCAAATACTGGTTACCCTACCATCCAATTGGCAGCCTTCACAGACATAGCCTAGAATATTGCAACATGCAATAACAATTGTTAAACTCAAAGCGAAGAAAAAAAAGAAGTTTTACAACTACGCAGCTCTTCTTGAAAGTCTCTTGCTTCCAGCCCTTGCAGCTTGACTCAGAGAACTCAAGAGTTCAACATTTGGTTAACCTTATCTGCGTGACACAAAGGTGGAGGTAAATGCTGAGCTATTCAGCACCAACACCAGCTATGGATTAAAAAATCATCACCTTAAATGACTTTTATGTTAGGAGTTAATTAGATAACTGTATTGATCAGTGCACTTCAGTGTAGTGAACATTCTGCAAATACTTCTGCTTAGTGAGCAAGCAACTACAGTGTCACTGAAGATTTCCGGACTGTCCTGATTTCTGAGGCATCAAAAAGATGGCATTGTAAGAACCACCACATCCACAGGAATAGATCACTCTGGATGAAGAAAGATAAAATGAATGAAAATTAGTGCCCAGAAATCCAAAAGCAGCAGTAAATGCAATCAAATTCCCAAATTAAAAAATAAAGTCAGGTATGGAAAATCATTGCCACCAGCTCATCAATTGTTCCATACACTTTGTCAGTGCGCTCTGAGCACTCTAGGTTGTATACAGAACAAGCGTCAGACAATTGGCTCTCATCCAAGACCTGAGCAAAGCAGATACTCTAAGTCTCTAAACCATACTATTCAAATTGCAATTAAATGAAAACAAAAAACAAGCTCAGAAAGGCTCTGCACTGCCCAAATGACTTCCTAATTACCAGGATTTATTTATTTATTTGGTTAACCAAAGCAAAGCACACACTAACCATTCAGAGGAAGTTGGGCTCATCCTTTCTTTTTAGCCTAGTTTGAGATTTTTCAGGTGTGGACTGACTCAGATGAAAAGGCATCTGATGAAGTAAAAATGGGAAGGGATCTCTTCCTAGAGAGAGATCACTTGCTCTGCCAAAAAAAAAGATGACTGGAGACTGGAAAAACAGAGAAGAGAGCCCTACAAAGAAATACTGGCAGAGTTCTTAAAAGGGATTTGTAGGAGAGCATCATACCAATGGCTYCAAGAACAAATAGAGAAATCTAAAGAAAGTTTCCACAATGAATCTAGAACAATGTCAGAAAGGATAAGGCAAGAAACTCATTAGATCCATCAAAGAAGAAAAGCTATTTTATTTCAATAACATGAAAGGATAAAAAAACAATCTGATAGAGAAATTAGGAGCTCTGAGGGATATACAAACATGAAAAAAAGAACAGAGGTATCTAGCCTGGAGTTTTATTTGCTTGTTTTTACCAATAAGCAAAGCACAAGACTTCTCCACTAACAAAAGAAAAAGGTCCTAGAGTCTGTTTAGCACAGATGGAAAAGTAGAAACAAAGTACATAACAGTACAAAGAATGTTTCCTATGACATATGGGAAGATATCAGAGTCACACCACTCTTTCAAAGTCAACTGATTTTTTTAATTTCAGTAAAAACTTGATTGTATCTACTGCAAACAGAGTATCTCAGTGGTCTACAACATGTTCACTCAAGATCAAAATATCTTACCAACAATGCATTATGAAATTTATCCAAAGCAGTGAACCACTCTTACAGGAGTCTTTTCATGGCTTTCTTTTTTCTTTTGGGGACAGTGAAAATACAAAGTGGTAGATAAATATATTAACTTCAATTTATTGCAATGTAAACCCCTGCAAATAAGATTCCTCGAAGTGCTTATAAGATAAACATCATAGAAAATAGAAGCAAGAAAAGTATCTGTTTATTAATACACAGGCTCATCCATATGTTTTGTTAATCTACTCCGATAATAAAAAGATGTTTAGCTATTTTCTTTCAACTACTTTCTGTGCAATGTCTAAAATGATTGTGCTACAGTACATATCAGAGTATTTTAAAATATATCTTTCCTTACCAAAACCCATCCTAAGCTATTCCCTTCTTTGTTTTCCTTCTTCCAGTCATGGTAGAACTACAAGCGGTAGTATCCTATCTCACATGTTTCCTATTATGACTCTCATCCCCCCTGTAACTTGACTCCACTTTTAATGGCACTATTAAAATAAACAATCCTGCTTCCAAAAAATCTCATAAAGACAGAACTGAAAATATGATGCAAAATAAATCAACCAAACAACTCTAAGTAAATTTTCAATCCTGAACCCATGAAATGCCTTTCTTCACTACTGTTAACCTGATTTTGTGTGGCTAGATCTTGTTTTGAGCGGTGGAGAGCTGTTGTACAAGAGCTAGAGTAAATGGGACTCAAGAAGGCAGTAAATTAACCTGCTCCTTCCAAGGCACCAGGTATCATAGGACAAAATAGCCAACAGATACAAATACAATCTGAGAGAGTCAGTCTTTGATCTCTGTATTTTAGGTAGTGTACTTTAAAACAAGAAATATTCTACAAACTGAACTGCTAGCATAAGCTCAGACACCAGCAGTTTCTTCAGAAGACAGCACAAACACAGAGCAAGCCAAAGCCTGATCAACTTATGAACATTCATTTCCAAAAAAAAGAAAAAAAAAAAAAAAAAAAGTGAGGCAGTATGGAAGCACAAAGGGTGTAATTACCCAATAATAAAATATTCTCCCAGATGCTGCTAAGTTTTGGAAGCAGATAAAATAGTGCTTGTGCCCCAAAATAATGTTCCTTGCTATTCAGATGGAGAAGTTTGTTAGCCAGAGACATGGAAAAAAAAAAAAAAAAAAAGTGTATCTCTGATGATGATGCTTGGTCTTCCAGCAACTTTATATGACCATAAAGACCTAGGGAGATGTCTTGAAAGGTTGTTTCCTACTGTAATAGAACAAAGCTCAACATAAAGCAGGTATCTTTTCTTCTTGCATCAAGTGCCCTATGCAATTTCAAAAAGATGGAAAGATCGGTTCATGTGGAATTTCAAGACTATGATACAGTGGATTTGAGATGCATAAGAGTCTTTAGGAATGTAAAATACTGTCAGAAGTGTCAGTCAATACAATGGGACTGAAGTGAGATACCAATACAGTCACCCTACAGACCCAGAGAAACTTGTTTGCTTACTTCTTTTTAATGGCATAAAGTCTTCAGTGAATTTCTGATCTGCTTTTTTCATCTACTCTTATAGAGAAATCTTCTGTTTTGATAAGTGATTCTGGAAAATAATTTCCCACTTTGTATGAATTTTTCATGAATATCTTGCTGGAAAACATTAGCCCTCAAGCCAACTAAATATCCATGTGACAAGGTCTGTGTACAGTCATGAATTTTGATTCCAAGACACCAAGAATGAGCAGGTTGAAAGAATACAGGAGGTTGCCCAGGCATCTTAAATGATCTTTAATGTTGTATTCTTTGGTTAACAGATCTCTCCTGAGTTCAACACTGAAAGACAAAATAGTAGCCATGTGGACTTCTTTAGCAATGACCTCTAATCCGTAACAGTCAGAGCAATGCTGATACATAAGCAGGTGACTTTCTTAAAAAGGAATACATGACAGAAAATCAGCTGTTTGCAATCTCTTGTAGTGGACATGGCTTGAATATTTTCACTTTTATTCCCCTTTAGCATCCTAAATAATATTTCTGCCAAAGGCTTGAGAAAACTGCAAAGAATCTTTAATATTAAGCCATGTTTCAAACATCAGATCAGCATTTAAAAAAAACTGTTAGCTCCAAACCGATAAAGCTAACCTTCTCCTTTTCTAAAGGGACATAGTGAAAGTCAGTATTATCAAAATATACAGTATTTAAGACCCATGTTTTAGTTACTGCTCAGAACGTAAATACAAGAGTTTGTTTTAAAAAACACCTCCCCTCCAGCCATACACAAGTAGTAAAGACTGGATGAAAGACACACGCAGGAATGCAGGGCCTTCATTTGTACATGCTGCAGACAGACACACAAGCGCCAGCCAAAGCTCGGCTGGTGCTAAGCACTGCAGGCATACGTAACAGGAATTAATACCCGCCCAGAAAAAGTGATTTACAGGAACCAAGGGAAAAATCTGATGAAAAAAAAATTCATTTTTCCATGCATAAGATGGAAATAAGTAACTTTTTCAAAGTTACAAAATTTGACACATGCGCTTTCACAGTTAAATTGGAACTTASAAAAACAGTGATCTTTAATTTGCTATATATGAAAAAAAAATCTTTCTCAAAAATAGCCATATTTATTCTCTTTCAGAGCAGGATTCAGTATTTACTCCATATTTACAGGTACATTAAGCTGACAATGTTAATCTTTTTATTTTATTTTATTTTTTAAGAAATGGTAGGTTGCACCAGCTCTTACCCTAGTGATCTCAAAGATATAGAAACATTGATTCTTCAAATTTTCTATATACTTAAAAGTCTACTGGAATTTCCTGCACAGGTACTTTTAAAGAATTTGTTAATACCACTGTTTTTTCTTCCAAAATTAGTTTTCCTGGGAGGTTGGTACATAATACTTTTATAAAAAATTCCAAAGAATACCAATCTTCTTTCAAAACAGCAGCCACTGCCCAACAGTATCAGAGAGAGACAACTACACAGATTCTTAAAGACAAATTCCATCAAGATAACAGTCCTAGTAATTTTAGCATCATTCCCATTAACACAAAGGGAGGCCAAAGACTTCTGGAAAGACATTTAGCAAGGCAGCCTGTGCTGCCTTTTTTACATAGAGGAAAATGGAAGATGACAGTATTTCAGAAACAAGGCAATTTGTCATGAAATTTTCTGTTTCTAGTAAGGACTTACCAAGGGAGACATTTTATTCATGAAAAATAGCAACTCCAGTACTACCATTTTAAAACCTCATTTCRCTGAATCTCCATGAGGAGGAGGATGTGGAAGAACAGGGATACAGGAAGGAATGGAACACGACAAGGAGGAAACCGGCATTGCAGGCGTGCTCAGGATGGAAACCAGAGGTTTGAATCCTTCAATAATAAATTCAGGTTGCTTTCTACTTCTCCAAAAAGTGAAAAAGCACATCATATATATAGATGAGCCTACCTTTCAGTTTTCTAAATATTTAAATATATAAATATCAGCCTAAGTCTCATAGCAAATATGTCTGAAGAACTTTTAATATCATCAAATTCTTGAGTTTCTTCTTTATGCTTGTATAAGAAAATTTTTGTTTGCAGATAAACTTGATAAAGCATTAGGTATTTAAGAAGAAAAGCTTTAAGGGTATGTTATAACTACTCTAAAAATTACCCTTTATAAACCCAGGGAAACAGCACCACGGTTAAACTTAACTATGCATTTGAATTTATTTTAAGACACTCACATAACTTTAGCTAAGTCTTGCTGACATAATCTGGCACTTGCTCTTGCTAGGCTGTAGTATTTATCAATAAATGCTCAATTAGGCACAAAGATGAGATTAAGAGGAACTCTTCATTCATCTAGTTCTCCTTGGTCTGGCAACATTCCTTATACCAGCTACTCTCCCAACACCAAATTGTTGCTTTTACCTGGCTTCTCTCTTATCAGGAACTCTTCTCTCCTTTGTGCCCAGGTTCCTCCCTGGTGTACACTAGTTAAGATACCCTGAAGTGTAGAGCAAAAAAAGAAAGTCCTCTCTACTTCTCCTCTTCCCCGCAAAAAGCCAAACTACTACTCTGCCCGATAAATGTTTGAAAAATCTGTGGTTGTGCAAAAAGCTGTTCTTCAAAAACAAAAATAAAAAAATCAACCACATTTTYGCGTAACTGCTTGTGAGATTAAATACTGGTAGAGCATACCAAAGAAAACATCAACTATCCCAAATATGAGCGTATTTATTGGCATTTTCTAGTTMATCGTATGTATTTATATATCCTGTCTATTGAAGGGGTCAGGGACAGAGCTAAGAACATTTCTTAGAGCTGTTGGAAAATACAAAGCTTATTCCTGAAAGTATATCCATTCTAGGAAAACAACTCAATATATTCAGCTAAGAATGTTAAAACATATCCTCCTGCCCTTTATAACAGGCTGCCAGTTGCTTCCTGCTTCTAGGGAAAAAGCATCTTCAAATAGGAACAATCAAAAACATCTAGCTAAACAGACAGTAATTTAAGAAGTTATTACTCKGCTAGTTAAAACATAGTAAGTGATTAGATATATTTTGCAGACCTTCTCTAAAGGGAGAAGATTAGTCTGAATGTCAACTTTTCTGTCTAAGCTGAAGGAAGTTGGAGTGGACTTTTTCTATCAGAGTGGACTTTTTCTACAACCTCTTTAACTAGATCACTTCTAATATCTTTATAGTCTTCATTCATCAGACTGAATTGATAATTGCTAATTTCTAGTCTGATTTATTTCTAATTTTTTGCTTTTTTGATCTAGTGTACAATCATTGTGCTAGAATTCTTTTGACAACATCATTTTCTTTCAGGTCTGCAATTTGTCCAAACGCCTAATGTCTATTCACATTTTCAGATACTATTGTTTTCCAYTCATTTGTTATGTGCTTTTTTCTTAATATTTCAAGAAAAAAGGTTAAATCACTCAGACATTGTGGAATGACAAACTAAAGTCCAGCCTTAGGGAAAAAACAGATTTCTATTCATCTACACTGAGTCAAGCATATGTTACCTTCTACAGAGTAACAGGATGACTCAAGAAGTCTTGCACACATTCTGACTCTGTTTCCGACTCTCCTAGCAGATGAAGTTACATAATTTACCCAAAAGGATTAAACCGGGTCACAATTATTAGATACATGTTATAATCTCAAACTGAGTTAGGATTTCTCTTTTACCATACTTTTTATTATTATTCACGGCTCTAAGGAGTTGTATATTTTTACTTTTTGTTGTAAGTTTTCAAATTAAAAATCCTTATAACAGAAGTATTTTTGAGTTGAGATACTTTGACAGGATATTCACAGGCTGTTTTTCAGTATTTTTGAGTATGTTCTGTCAAAGCTTTTATATTGTGTTGATCAATATAGTACCTACATTGTTTCCATATTGCTTATCCATGCTTTTTATCCAGTTACCCAGTTTTAACAAATTTGTATACTCCTTGAACTCTATGCTGTAAACAGGATGGTTTTAGCTCTGTCTCTCTAGAACAACAGACAAGACTTGTTTTGCCTTTTCTGGACTCACAAGAGGACAATCGGTCCTAAGACAAAGCTCCATCAAAAAAGTACATGTCATCCTGAACATAAATCAAGCCAGAGGACTCAGCATCAAGTTTCACCAACTTTTTTTTGTGTCCCACTAGATAGGAACATGGATCCAGGATGTTGATCATCTTACCTGAAACATAACTCTTCAGGAACATCAGGAACAGTAAATAGCTCTCGCAGTCAGATTTCAATATAGCATGTCCCTTATTGATTACAATGGAGGAGATGAGGGAAGAGAAGAATGACAGAGAGATCTTACAAGAAGGAGAAATCAGTGTGTCTGTGAAATGAAGGTAAGGAGGAACGTCTGTAGTAGCTGTTACAACTGCCAAAAGCCAGGATTTTGATGTTGGCTGCACTATGCCATACATGTCAAATAATTTCTAAATATTCCTGCTGTTTTTCCCTTTGGTTGCTCGATTTGGACTCTGTATAACTGCTGTATAAGTAAGGCTGTCCAGGTCCTTTGCCACTGTGTACACTAGACTCCAGGAGTCAGTGACACTACTGTATGAAATATTAAGGCTCCGTTTCACAGCAACCTTCCTATTATAAAAACAAATCTAGAAATTCCTAATCTGAACAGAGCTAAGCATCTAAGACAAAACAGCATCCCAAGATCCTCAGGTAGGTTCTTCACAGCTGGTTGCTTGTGGAAAAGACAACTGAAGGCTAATACAAACTCTTTAAGGATGCTTTGAAATCCTCTGTTAGCACTTGTCAGATTAACATCAGTTACTGGAAGAAGGAGGCATCAGACCATGACATTTGGAAACAAGTCTGCCCAACGCCTTTGCTACCTCTGAGGTGAAGCACACAGCTAGCAGAAAGCAGAAGAAACAAAGAAAAAATATTACCACTTTCCAGTCATCTTAAATGTATGTGCACTAACTGTAATCCTACCTGCTTCCCACACATGGGTCTGCTTTCCTAGGAGCATAAGAACTGCCAATGAAAGCAAAAATTACTACACTGCACAGAGGAGAAAAATCACAGTCTATTAAAATGGACAACTAGTAGCAACAATAAAGCAATAACCACCATAGCTGAGCATAAGCATAGCTCTCCATTACTATACCATCTTCACTATTCTAAAATAAAATTTTAATAAACTAAACAGAGATACTTATTTTTAAACTACAGAGATAAAATAAATCTCACATACCAATCAATTTTAAGCTTTTAGAAACAGGATTTTTAGTAGAAAGCTATAATAAAGAATAATTCAAATTGAAAACTATTACTGAAGATAAAATTGTACCGAAGACAAATTTTAAATATGCGCACAGTGCCTACAAAAGGAGGAACTTTCTAATTAAAATTTAAGTGCGTTTCTCTGGTGTAATATTTTCAATCAATAAATGCCAGTGCCCTGCATTTACATAGCAGCATGAACAGGCTTTTTTTTTTTTTTCCTCTATTGGGCTTCTCCCTACRCTAACAGTGGACATGGTATTAACAAAGGAAGATATTTATTTAAACTGATACACACATTAAACCTTACAATGTTAACCTGGCACTCAGCCAAAATCTTAAAGCAGAAAAAAAAAGCCTTTACACTTTTTTTTTCACGAGGAACAGAAATAGCTTCAATACTTCAGAATACTTCAGGCTTTCTAAATTCAGCATGCAATTATAGTATAATACATATGTATTGAATATCTATTATTGAATATTTAGGAGAGGTGCTTTTTATTAAGGGAATGCATTGAAAGCCTTCTATTTTTGAATGACTTCAAAAATATAAGGAATATCTTTAGTTTTATATATAAGACACAGCACACTTGCAAATATAAGTCGAAATATCTTCTTGCTTTGCATTTGCTCTTTTTGGAGAAATGGGATGATCACTCAAAATAAACAGCAATGTTATACATATACAACGACAAATGATTGGAAAGAATTTGGAGAAGTATCTCTAATCTTTTACTGTAAGATGTAGGTAATTAAGGATGTCACAAGAAGGTATCATCTGGAAGAAAAGGAAAAGGTGGAAAAAATATGAGAAATGAAAAACCAAAATCTTCTCTGAAAAAATTCTGGCATCTAAAAATTCCCAAAGAAAAAGAGGGCGCTAAAAGTAACAATAATGGAGGAATTTATAGAAAGCAAATGCCTGTCCAGATAGATCTGATCTTGCAATCAGTAAGGCTATTTACTTCTCCATTGTATTTTTTAAATAATATCTCATCTAAAATGCATCATAAATAGCCATTACTGAAGAAAAATTCAGTGTGCTTTACTGCTCTACAAATCTCCACATCTCTTCAACTTTAACACTCTCAAGATCTTCTTAGTTCTGCCTCTTTTCTTCTCACATCCCCCCTTCTCCAACTCACTTCCCCATTACTTATTCAGCAATCACACAAGAAACTTGGTATTGCCTTTTCTAAAAGCCAGCTACAAACAGTTTCTTAGGCAGCAAGAATGCAGTGATGTAGCTGGTAACTCACCAGCATCCACTCTGCAAATGTGTGGTGACATCGCTCAGCAGCTAACCACGCTGTCATGCTGTCCTTCGTCATCCCCCACCCTCTCCTACATCATATGAAGCTGATTTTGAGGCCGTTCAGAACTACAGTACTCGACCTTCTCCTCTGCTCCCGCCCGACCAGCTCCTTCCCAGGTCACATCGCTGAGGACTGGCATTCAATGAGGCAGCGAATGATGTCACTTATGCATGTCCATACACAATCTCTTATTTTGAAAAACAAAAAGTTAGAACCTATATATATTTCTTGCATTCATGACCAGAGCAAAATACCCCAATTTCACCTTTCACTGTTGGCAGAAACCCACAACATACTGTCCTAATTTGGCAGCTGATAGAGTAAGACTTTAAACAATATACAGTGTTGAGCACACTGCCAGCAATATCAATTATGTGTTGGGGACGGGGAAACCTACAGGAACTAAAACAAGCTTTGGTGTTTAAAAAAAAAAAAAAAAAAAAGGGGGGGGGGGAACTATACCAAAACAGATAAAGCCATCAAAAGGAAAAATAAAATGGGAAAAAAAGGCAGATTTACCAGGGATCCTATCACTAAGGTCTCAGAGAAAGAGTCCCTCCTTGATATTATACCTACAGCATTTCACTTATTTATAAATACAGGCAAAAAATTGAGAAAACAACGTTAAACAAAAGTCTAATGAAAGAGTACTGAAAATTATCTGTATCCTCTTCTAGTTTCACAATCCTATTCACCATTCCTTAAAATACGTGTTTGCAGTCACAGAAGATACATGCTGAAAGTCAGATAATTCAAGTTGCAACAGGACTGGAGAATCTAGCCTAGACAAAGCCTAATGATGATCATCCTGGCTCCCTTTATAGCAAAGGAAACAYGCATCAAATATTAAAAGCATTAGTATTAGGTTAAGGAAAAAAACTAGGGAGAAAAGAAGAATCAGCAGGAATTGGTACCAGCACAGGAAAATCAAGSAGAAGAAAAATAAAGCAAAATTCCTGGGGAGAGGACCGGAGAAGAAAGAATGTTGTCAGGGAGAAAAGGTATATTGCCAAGGCAAAAATAGATAGCTAGAGACAGTATACAAAGAAGGATAAGAAAGCTGGGGAGAGTGTAGGAAGGAAACTAAAAAAAGAAACTAAAAAAAGATAGGGACTACATCTTGCAAGGGAAGACACTGAATGTAGCAAATGTGCTCAACATACGGCAACCAATGAGTACCTGTTTAGGAGAAGAGCACTTCAAATATTTTAAGGAAGATTAATGTGTGCTCTCTTATGCACTGTSTGTGAAATACACTAGCGTATGTACTGGAAAATAATACATCCTTCCCTTCCCTAAAAAAAAAGAAAGTCACAGTAAACAGGTAACTAGTGCCCTCTGCCACCACGTTGCTCCAAGAAGCAACTAAGCAGTGGTAATAGGAGTGGAGGAAGTGGAAGGTCAGTTACTTGTATGCATCACCTTACACTYAGAAGTACTTTTCAGAGGTTCTTCTGTACTGAAAAAATACAGTATCWTCAGTACAATTTTTATCTATTTTAAGATAGTCCAAAGCAGATTTGGAAACTCTATARCATCCAATTTTTTAAATTAGAAATTATGCTTTTGCTTATAAAAATCTTGTGAGTGAAACAGTAGAACAACATCACAAATATCAAAAGCAAAGTGAGAATTCAAAAAAATGGGATTTCTATTCGGACTCTTATGCATTTTTGCTGTTATTTTTCATGATTATTTAACTACAAGAGTAGGAAGAAAGCTTGCTTTTTTAAAGCATGCAACACCCCAATTGCTGTGTTAAAGCTGGAAAAACTCCCAATGAACATGAGTCATCAAACCATTCCTCCAACAAGAAGACAAGGATGACAAGACTTAACATTGCCCTGGTTTATTTTCACTTAGAAATATCAACAGGAAAAGTGACTGAAGAAGATAAAATATTCAGACTCCCTTTATCCCCCCAGAAACCAAGACGTCTTTACTTTCTTCCTTTGCTGATATCCTTGAGAAAGCAGGTAAATAGATAAAGAAAAGCAGATTCAGAAGCAATATACAAGAAAATGAAAATTAAATTATTTTACATTACACTAGGCTATGTTGAAATGTCCTCTTAAAAATCTAGCAGGAACGGCTTTGGAAGCTAGCAGACCCAGCTAGACGGTGAGCCCTGTACCAGAAGCTGCTGACCTCCAAAGAACAAACTAGTCTGCTTGATTATTGGCCAAAGACTGCTTAAAATAAGCCTGCTGATTCTGAAGCAGGGAACAGAGGCACTTCCCTGGTCCAATCTGACAGCTCTGTTACAGCGAAACAAATAGCTCAGATGATAATACCTTAAAATGCTCTTATTATACATGTCAAAACTCACCTGACCATGCCAGAGTTCTACTCAAATCTGCTCCAGTAATACAAAAACAAGCCTAAGGCACAGTCTACAAGCTCTAGCCACGACGGCATTTGGACTGTATAAACCCTTAGTGTAGTAAGAAGATTACTGAGGATATAGACATTTTTCTTAAAAACAGAAGGTATCCCCTTCCTAACGTAACTTGTTCCACTGACTGTAGAAGCATGATGACATTTTACTGTCATCTAATAGCAAACAGATGGCTAACTGTTAGACAGCTTAAACTAGGTGAAATGAATCCTACCTTTTAATATCTACTTCTGAGTTACCTGAGATTCATTTTGCTTTGAATGACTTACCAAAATGGCATTAACTCTGTCTTCAAGTTCCCATTTCTCCTTCTACTGYAAGATGAATCAGACCCTAGATGTGCCAATTTCTCTCCACTGATAATAAAGGCATCCAGGTAACTTGATGTCTACATATTGCAGACATAAGGTCAAGCAAATCCCAYCCTTATGCTGTGGATTCCAGCAGCAATATTGACACACATAAYCATCAGGTTTCAGCTCCTCTAAGTGATCTGCTGGGGTGAATGTATCATCTAAAGGCATTCTTGTGAAACCATGTTTCCTGGAGTTCAAGCAACTCCAACAAGAGCCTCTTTTTGCCTCTGCCAGGAAGGTTTCTTTAATTGATTACTTTGTTTCCAAATCAGGGCAATACAGGCATATTTTCTGTAACTGGTTAGAGATTAATTGTACTCTTAAAGCCTTTCCTCAAGGAACAGTTATAGATTAAACTGGTTTTCAATAATGCTTGTCAGTAAATCTCTCGCTTTCCTCAGTACACTTSTAAGGAGACTTTCCACCCCTTGTCTTTGGAAGATCCACCAAAATTATATGTTCCACATCACTTTAAATTTCACATATTTTGCCTTAACAACGGTTTGACAGTTTACCACCAAGATTTAGTCCTCTTGCTAGTTAAAAGTCTTCTGGCTAGGCTAACATTAATTATYAGTTGCTAATCATTACAGTTGGAATACTATAAAATGTAAAACTATAAATCATAAAAGGATAGATAATACATTGCATAYGATCAGCTGCTAACATATTCCAAACTTAATTCTGTGATCTGCATGTATTATTTACATGTTGTGTTATTAGTCAGAAATCTAGTTTAAGCCTTTGGCATGCCTTTATTAATCTTCACTTATGCAACTGTTAAGTACATAGTCTTAAATCATGTTAAGGATGCTTTGTATACGAGATGTTTTGTTTGTTTTAAGCTGCATATTAACCTCTTTTGAAACCCAAGATGGCAGCTGCTGAGAGCAAAACATGTTTCAGGTCTCCCTTTTATTGCGTGRGAATGTTAGTAAGAAAATGTTAAAACAATGTTTTCTCTTCTTTCCTCAAAGAGAGCACATATTATGTAGCAACAGTAGTATAAAATTAGAGAGACATCTCTACCAAAATCTGAATATGAACACTGGAGAAAAAGAGGAATCCTATAGTAGAAGTCTGAAGATAAAATCATAAATATGGATTCAAAGCAAAAAAATTTTTTCAAACAGCAACTATTCTCAGGCTGAGTTTGTTTCTCAAATAGCTTTAATACACTGAAGCAGTATTGCAACTAGCTCAAAAACAGTGACCTTCTGCTGAATCTGAAAAACAGTATATTAAAGTTACTTATGTAGTAACTACAAAAACAAACAAGGTGAAAAGCTGATTTTCTGTTTTTAAACACAGAGCTATACACCTCAGCTACCTAAAAAGAAAGGTATTTTTCATTTCAATTCCTCTTACTCTATTGGTCAGTACAGTATTTTCCAAGCTTCAAGATCTGCCAGCAAGTTTCATTGCAAAGGTATTAATGTATACTGATACAAGAACCATGCAGACTTACCATAYAACTAGAGCTAGACTGGTTCACCAGAAGAGGAAGACAAGTGTAATACTCCCATTAAGTTCTGTCCTGTAAGATTCATTTTGACAAGCACATGCTAACTCTTTGATGAAAACTTTCAGGGGTATAGTGGAAGGTAGACAGGGGTTGATATCCATATTTTATTGTCATCAATATCTAACATTAAAATCCTTTCTTATTTGACAGTTTGCTTTACTGACTTAAAAAAACATTGATCATCTTTTTCATTCRGCATGGTAGGCTGGTTGTAATACTGTATTCTGCCTCTGTATAGGAAAAATATTGTATGGAATATTCGTCAATGATCATGTTAAAGCGCTGCTTTTCTTTCACCTCAGAGACAACGGTATAGTATGCAGTTCTCCAAAATTACTGGTGTGCCCAGATGCACTCAGGATAGGTTTGTAGCAGAAGTTCACTCAAAATACAAAATGTATTTTTTTTAAGGCAACTGCGGAGAGTGCTCACTAGTGGGAAAACTCAAGATGACACTTTTCCCTTTCTGAGGAGTGTTATATTTTCTTTTAATTAAAATGACTTATGTTCTTTTCTCTGCACATTCATAAATATTTTTGGTACCTGTACAAAAAAAATGCTAGAATAAATATGCTCTAAATAAATAATAGTGTTATAGTGTCAAAACTGTGTTTTAGGATACACTTTCTGGTAAATCTCTATTTTTATCTCCTTCAGCAGAGTAGCCATGGAGCATTTGTGACAGACCTCAAAGCCTCCCAAGACTATGTTTTTCTATCCTAGCTGTAATATTTCCATCAGATACGGAGTTCACAGCAAATGCTGGGACTCATATTTATACCAGTCAGAACATCTTCCATAATAATGAAGTGTTCTTATACCRTGCTTATATTATATTAGCCTCAGTTAGAGTTAGAACATAGTGTTCCACATAAAAACACAGACAAGACTGCTCCCCTGAAGACTTCACAAGTTAAGAATACAAGCAATATACTGTAGGAAAGAGGAATGAAGGCTTGGGGAGATAAAAGTAAATGTACAAATACATTTGTGCAAATGATGTTTATAATTAGAGTAACACGACTGCCAACTYTATCCATCATCCACTCAACTGCTTATGGGAATGATAGCAGAAATGGCCAGAACAACTGAAAAAGAGGAGCATAGTAGCTAAAAATGTTGGTCAGAGGGGGGTTTTACAGGAAAAGTAACATGATGGGAGGAAAAAAAGAACATTAATAGGAGATAAGAAACAAATGAGCAAGRCTCACAATGTTGTAAGAACCAAAGAGACAAAAGATGCAGTGAGATGCGCATGTGAAGGAGGTACACAGTGGACAAGCTCAGATAATAGGGGGAAAAGAAAAAAAAAGAGCTGGATCAGTGTAATAGGGAATGCTGAAGAAATCTGGAAAGGATGATTTGGTCAAAATAAGAAATCAAATACATTTGWAAGGCTTCCTGGAAGGGCTAGAAGGGATGATGCTGCAGTAATCAAGCTGCTAGATGAGGCATACATTTTCTCTCTCACACAGACTGGTTTTTCCCCACTTGAGAAGCATCCTTTTAGAATATAGATATATTTTATTTCTCCAAGCCTCAGTTAATATTCTCTTCTGCATTTCATATCTTACATGATAGCATGACATCAAGCACTCTAGCCTCCTTTTTTCTTTTTCTTTTTTAAGAGCTTTCATGATTCCACATTAACTTCACATAAAAACAAGCTGATAGTCTAATAGAGTTTCGTCTGCAAGACGGTATCTTTGGCAGCACTGTATTCTTTAACATACTGCATTGACAGTAGGTAAAATATAGCATCTTTAATGGAAAGGGATTGTAATCCACCTGCAGTGATGCCACTGAGAATGGAGCAGGAATATGAAAATAACATGAATTACTTTATTGTTCTTCTAAAAATTAAAATCAAACTTATAAAAATACCCTCTTAGTTGTTGCAGGACATCATTAGAAAGACAAAACTACATCTGTCTCTTACTTACATTTCTTTTAATTCTTAGTTGAATTCTGTATTTACTGAATTATATTGCTTAGTTTTAGGTAACAAGTAATGTCACGGTAATACTGTTTACCTCTAAAACACTGGTGCATACATTTATCCTTAAAYCCATCTGCATCTATTTTCAGCCTCCAAACACACAGCAATAGGGAGAGATTTACAGTGTATCTTTACAATCTAATTTGTCATTTTGGATTCACAYATTTCTTCTTTATGAAGTATGTAACAGCACAGCTTCATTGGCTGCCGGCAATTATCAATCATGTACAAYATCACATTTCCTCTCTACAAGTGACCCCAAATGACAAAAAGTATTAGTTAGCTAGCTCTCCAAAAGGTTACCAGTACCTTCTCCAGACTCTTTGAAGACACTAGAGAAACAAAAGTAGCGTTTGCCCATTACAGCTTTCACTCCAAATCTATTCTCAGCCTCCCACGTTACAATAATGTCCTCTACCTAAGAGAAGATGGTTCTAAGCAYCACCTCAAAGACCAACTCAGAATACAGAATTCCTAGCTGCACATGGATTCACAAGAGAGGCCGAACAACAGCTATTTTTTTTTATAAATCAAAGGACATACATCTAATGAAGATAATTCCATTAACAAATACTCATCTAACAAACAAGAAAGATCAAAACCTTTTTTGTCTATTACCTTTCTTCTCATTCTTGAGCAAAAAGCTCTACTTGAACTTTAGAAGTCAAATTATTTTAATTGAAATGTAACAATCTCATTGAATATCATTGTCACAATCACTGAATCTCTGAAGAGTTTAAATTGTAATAGTCATTAGCACATTTATGCCATGGCTCCAAGCCTCCTTATCATCAGGACAACGCGGTTCAGCTTCCTTGCTTTCCTAGAATCAATAGACTAAAGTTGCAACTTCCTTCCTCTGTCACCAATCATTTTACTTGCTCCCTTGTTATTCCATTTTCCAGAATGCTACATGCCATGCCACTTGGTACAAGAGCTGGGGCAACTGAACCGGACCGAGTGCCACGAGCAAAAAAACAAGGTGAAGGGAGGGAAGTACTCACCCCCCCCCCAAGCAAACAGTAAGTTGTAGCAAGAAAGTTGCTTCCTGAGCCTGCTCTGGAGCAGCAACATTACCAACCAAATAAGTTGYTGCTGCAAGAGAAGGTGATTTTTAACCCACTTCCCACTGTTTATCTTTGTAGCCATAAATTCACTTGCAGCGCAGACCACAGTGGGCTTCACGTCCTCATCTTCATAATTCATCTCTCGCTCTTATTTCATAGATTTCAGCTGAGATGCACAAGTCAAACTGGTTTAGATTCTAGCCCTTAAGACTCACTTGCTAATCTATGTTAAGAAGCTTGAGTACTTGAACTGATAATCCTCAGATAAAACATAAATAAGGCTTTCTTGGTTAAAACCATTAGCTGTAGAACTTCTTTAAAAGCATGCTGAAGCTAGAAAATATCGACCTTCATAGTTACAGTACATAATTAAATAAAAGCATAATCAAAAGCATCTTGGACTCTCTCCTCCTCCTTTTTTATTTTATGATTATTATTATTATTAATGAGTCCAATGGAGTAACATATTAATCATCTATTAGCTCATTATTGTAAGCTGTTTAACTTCACATGGTATATTTTAATCTATGTCCCATTAAAAATAAAGAAGGTAACTAACAAGGCAGAAATATTAACTGCTGGTACTTAACAGGATAGGCTTTTACAGGATAATGTTTTAATACTTGTAAATCACTAAAAAAAAAAAAAAAATCTAGGCCACACTGAAAGGTATTAATTTCCAAAGTGATACACAYTGCATTAAATATTAGTGGACTATTGTACTCTTGATCATTACAATTGAAGGATGCAATAATGTAGAAAAATTGCTTATAATTCTCTTTGAAGAAAGATATCACAACTGATTCCCAGGCGTGGGTTTGTGTTTGAGTTTTTTTTTTCTATACAGGAAAAACAGATCTCAAAATTTAGAGTCATTGTTACTGAAGAGTTCAAGAGYTAGCCTGAGAAATGACCCTAATGTCCTCAGCTTGAAGTTATTTCCCAGAAAGAGGCAAATGAAAGAATATAAAACCTACTAAGGAGATAATTTAAGAGAATACAAAATATTTTTCTTTCTTGGAGAGCTTGCAAACCATGAGCTTTTATAATGTTCAACATTATTTACAGAAAACAATTACAGAACTTGCTATGACCTAAAAGATTACCCCGAATTTAAATGCCTGCAAAATGAAATACAGGTATAGGAAGAAAAATGAAACAAAAAGGGTA
>NW_028185038.1:5977986-6006471 GCF_003343005.1 Rhea americana | reverse complement strand
GGAGAAGCCACACTGCAGCTAAAAGCAGATAAAAGTGAACTTGCTGCAAGACACCTTGTAGCTGTTGGAGAAGCCACACTGCAGCTAAAAGCAGATAAAAGTGAACTTGCTGCAAGACACCTTGTAGCTGTTTGCCAAAGGAATATCAGGTGYACGCAGAACACCGTACTGCTCTCAGACCACTGAACACTCCTTATAGTGACGGCCTGTGCTCTGAAAGCCAAGATCAATGTCACCGGGGAAATCTTCCAGATAAAAGCTTGGAAGTAATGAGGCTCAAAACAAGTTTCTCTCTCTTGAGAGAGATACTGTAAAAATCAAGCAGTTCTCAAAATCTAAACATCTTGAGAACACTCAGAAATCTGCTTTTTCTCCTCTTTACTTACAGGCTGCTGATTTAGCTTACTATCTTCTTAAAGTAGCACTGAAAAGGCATGCATCCATCTACGAAGCTTTAGGGCTCCAGATTTGTAACTACTGAGTTTATAGCTCCTCAGGCTGTATGAGGCTGATAAAGTTATCAGTATACATAGAAGAACTTCTAACATCTTACTAAGAGACCTAAAAGTTATAAAACATTGTTATAACTATCTTGAATTCAATTATCAAAAACTAGGCAAAAAAGGCAAACAATTTCTAAGACATGTACAGTAAATCACCCATATCAGATTTGCCAGCCAACAAATAAGCCTGACTTAAATGAATCTACTTTTCAAATATCTGTGGTGTATACAGGTATGTCCCTCAAAGGAATTTTAAAAAGAAAAAAAAAAGCRTTTAGAGCATCAGGAGTGCTAAGCTAGTCCTCTTTGTTTTATCTGTCGAGTGATTCCTACTCTGACGGAGAATCAGAGTGTACAAGTCCTCCGAGCGCCTAACACAGCATTTAACATTCTTTTTCTAATTTAATCACTCTAATCTAGATGCATATAAACAAAGAATTTCTTTTTAAAGCCCCACCAGCTGATTTCTGAGATGGTCTCCTCTGTCCACCTACATGATGCATTTCTAGGTGACCTTTGACATGCCACTTAAATGGAAAACAGCAGACTAATACCTTCATGAATCTAYGGTTATATGCCTGTTTGCTCAGGCAGGATAATACTTTTGACCTTTGCTAAAGATTTTGAATTTATCTAGCATAAATTGTTGCAAAAACAGTGCATTAAATTTAAAATATCAACGTGCTACAAGAAGCAAAGCTGAACAACCTGAAGTATCAGAAACAAAATTAAATATAGGTGTCACACACAATAAAACAGTCTTATTTACCAACATCTTTAAAACAGTAGAGATGCAAAAATATTTGGTTCAAATATATACATTCATGTAAGTACCTAAAAATCTGTATAACATTCAGATTGTAAGGATCTATTCATATTCATTATCTTATACTGAGTTTATTAAATTATGAAAGATCTTGATTTGAGTTCACCACCAGCAGCATCACAATCAAATCACGAAGCAGACTCAGAAGTAGGTTCATGCTGAAACAATCCACTGTGATTTAATATTTTAATTATGCATGTTTCAGCCCTCTATAAGCTTTTGTAAAGCTGTTCTTTACAAAGTCTAAGATTTTTTTCTCATCATTGCCTAAATAAGTACCTACATGTTTCTAATTGCTTTGTTTTTACATCTCCATTGAACCATTGGCAAATAATAGGAGTAAACGCCCTAATTTCTGTTTAAAAACTTCATTTCTCAAATCTGACCCAGAAAAAATTAATATACCATTTTCTATTATTACTTTTTTTAAATAATTCCCAAGCAGCCTCCTCAGTGCTCTAAATTATTTCAATTAAAATTAGTTTTCTCTCTCTATTCTTCTGTTATTAAAATGAAGCTGTTCCCCATTGTACTTTGTGCTGTTTTGCTATGATATAGTAAGACTAACTTTGACTGCTCTTCTCACATGATGGAAGTATGCACCTTTGAACTACTTACGCCCACTTCGTACTTCTCACCTCAGTGCAAGTGCAAAATGCCACATCTAAGGCAATGACATCTTAATGATATTCAGAAATTTAAATAACAGTATTAGCTCCACTCACACTATTCATTTCTTCATGCATTCTTAAATAATATCACACAAGCTAAAGAACAGCCTAAAACTGATACCTACTGTTCCTTCTAAGTGATAACCCGAGGACATTAAAACTCCTGAAACACCATACCCATGAAGTCAAAGCCACCCTGCTGATCAGCACAACTAAGATATTCAGATAAACTTGTAGCATCAAGTCAAAAATAAAGCAATATAGGAATAACCTGTGTTTGCTTTAAGTTTTGGTTATAAGAACACAGTAATGACTTTTCATAGGTTCCCCCCCCCCCAGACATCACATTACAGCCTGGCAACAAGTCACATAAATGCAGCTCTTTGTTTACACAGAAGTTGTATATTTAAAGAAAGCATAATTGAAGCTCATAGAGATTCCTCATTTTCCAAAACAACACATCTTAAGTACAGCATGAGAATATTCTTCACAGCAGTGTACCTCTCTTTCAAGTRCAAAGCAGATCCACAGCACAGTTAGGTCAGAGATGTAATGCAACTAGACAGCAAAACTCTAGGTCAGAAATTCACTGAGTATGTTCTGTTACAAAAAGATCCACTATTACTAATAAAAATAACTATTTTCCTGGGTTTTGTAAAGTTCAATGCAAATTCTCCACAATAAATACATAATAAAACATAAATAATAAAGCATAATAAAACTACATATATCAGTACAGACATATTACTGAAAAATGCTTCAGTTTRTAAAACATATGAAGCAAACACAAATGCAAATCAGATAGTTGTGCCTGATTTCTGACAAGTCAGCCCTAATTTCAGCACAAGTCCTGCAACCTAACAGTGCCACCACCTAAATTCCCTTCAGATCAGGAAGCTGAAAAATAAAGCCTGAGAATTTTCTCCAAACAATACTAACTGAAGTCACATAAACTAAGCACAAAGCAGTTCTTGGAGACAAATATCTGTGCACAATTATCTTCAAACTTGCAGAGGAACACGAAAGCCATTAAGCTCTCATATTGCTAGGAAACTCGGATAAGTAGTCAAGGTGCATGTTTACATTATGGAATAGCTTCCGTAACCTTATTTACCTCATTTTCTCTGGACTTGTAGTCACAAGGCAGCACAACGTGCTGTGCATCATGCACACTTTCAGTGTGAAAAGTGATGACAATGCCATCCAGGAGCGTTTTTCTTTCCCAACGTGCTCCTCTACTGTATACAGGATTAAGAAGAAATCCTTGTAGACCTGTGAAAGTGATTTAATTCTTTGCATATGTTCTAATCAGGATTTCATCTTTTTAGTAAACATTTATTCTTAAGAGGAAAAAGAGGGTAACATGAGGTATAAATAATACCCACTGTTTACTTCATGAAAGGAAAAAGACTAATAGAGATGTTTCTTAATGACAATTCTGTTTTTTATTTATGCTTATTTTAGGACAAACTTTTATTTAACCAGGCCCACCATTTCAATGAGAAAACAAAAAAACCATTTCCCTTTACTTCCCACACCACTTTTCACAGTTAGAATTTATTAAAATAATGCATTCAGTTTTAAGTTTTAAACCCACATACTAAAATTTTAATATGTTCAGAAAATAAATTTAATGGAAATGCATAGAAATATTTGCAATATTAACTGCAAACAAGCTATTTTAAATAATTAGCATAATTAAAGCATTCTGGTTTTAGATAATTTGAACCTTTTTTCCCCACTGCTCTCTTCTTACTCCTCAGTCATTGCAAGCTTCTCCAGTATTTTCTCTGACATGCCTTCCTGACACAGGAGGGCAACACTTGCCCAGACCAAGAACACACTGACTACCCAACTCGCAGTCCTCGAGAGTATTGGCTCAGTGCTACCCACAATTCTCTCAGTGAGAGCACTCCCTTGGATTTCTCTATGTCCAGCAGGCAATTCCCACATCATTTCCATGAATGTTTGCCTTTGAGACTTGTGTCTTTTTCTGATTTGGTTTAAGGGCTCCTAACAAAACAAAAAACAAACAAAAGAATTTGCTTGCAAAGTCTGTTAGGTCTTGAGGCTCTCTTGACTTGATTCTCTTGAACAAGATAACTCCATTTTTTCAGAATACTACCTGTATTTGGTAGTTACAGAATGTATATTTAGTACTCACTACTATTTTCAATCCATGTCTGATTCACATGCACATCAAGGGATTGACCAACATGTAAAGCTCATCTTAGCTCCTCAAGTTATGCGCATGTAGATTACTCATTTTCATTAAACTCATTTCTAGTAAACTAGAGTAGAATTCTAAACATAATATAGTCTAAAAAATGAGAAGTTTTCTACTTAACAGATTACTTTATATAGAAACAAGAGCCAGTGTGCTCTTTGCTCTTCTCTCCACCAAAACAAAATACGTGTGCTATACTGAAGAATGGAAAGAAGATGTTTATTCATAGAAAACTCACTGTAGAAGAGGTAGGTACTTACAGGAAATTTGAACAGTACAATGGAATCTGAATCCTTCAACACATACTCAGAGTAGGATATAACTTAAATTCTCATTCTTCAAATGAAAGAAACTATGATGCTAGTTATGATATGATGACAGTCACTTGGACAGATGCATTTCTTCTATACTCCTAATTCTAACAAACTACCAACTATATCTACTTTTGTGAAGCATTTCAAATGAGGATTTTTGACTGATTTTATTGATCAGGTAACACTGTCAAACAGAAGTATGTAATAAAGAAGTCAGCTGAAGCATACAGTCCAGACGGAGCACAAACTGAAGGGCAGTGTCCCCCCTGCTCCCCAAACCTGTCTGAAAAGTTTAAACAAAACAAAACAACAAAAAAAAAAACAAGCCATAATTTTAAAAACGTACTAAAAGAAGAAAGGTGGGGTTTCTGGGGGGGGGGAGAACTGACACTATCTACTATTTGTATTTATATTCAGATTATTCATACCATACTGATAACCGACTGTTTTACAAATACTATTCTACTAATTCAAGTGCGCTAACCTTCCATTTTTTGGAAAAAAATAGAAACAACATTTTTTCTGATCTTAACGTAGCGTATTATAAACTAAAATCAAATAATTTAGCACATTTAGAAAAAACAGAAGAAAAAAATCTGATGTTCTTTGTTGTGACATCTCAAGTGTAGTAAAAACATACTCCAGAACCTTTAAAATCTAGAGAATTTGCCTAATCTACAAAAAAATCCAGTTTTAACTCTCTAGAAATTCTTTAACATCTGCACAGCTCTTTACATGGCAAATTTTATTTACATTTGACAGAGTCGCCACCTTTTACTGTAGTAGAAAAAAAAAGTAAATGCTTACCCTGTAAGGAATTCCTGAACATAAAGAAGTTTTAATTTAATGGGAACACTTACACTTAGTTTTTGTGGCATATGACTTATTTCTGTCTTTCAAAATAACATTTTGGGCCTAAGCTACACAGATAATATCCATGCTAAAATACAAAACAATAGAAACATACAACAGAAAACCGTAACACAATAGAAAGACTATTTTTCTTTGTATTCAGTATTTACTAAATGAGTCATATAATTCCCTGCGGCCAAACTGTATTCACTGTTCTTTTTTTTTTTGGTGTTGTTGTCATTAAAGTAAGCAAAGAAAATAGCACTAATAGACAAAGGAATGTTTTTGTATTGCAGCTACCAAAAATAAAGCTTGGCTTTGGTGATCCTGTTTCTCAAAAGCATGGAGTACTTTAGAAGAATGCAAATCCACACAGGTAAGGGACAGACTCTGAAGCTTTTGGAGACAAGACCACTCACATTCCTCAGAGCTTCTCACCAACTACCACGCACACTTTCTATCAACTGTTTGTTTCTTGCAGTTCTGCAAACCATCCATCGCAGCCTGCTGGATCATGGTTTAGGAACCCTTAGAACACAGATGAATTACAAAGACCTTTTATTAACCAGGGTGTACAAACACACACACACTCTCAGCACTTGGCCGAACACAAGAAGCAGTAACCTATACCGAGCACTTCTGGTTAAATAGACAGGGCATCTGCTAGCTAAAATGGTGAGTGGTTCAACCCCTGCTGCCTCCAAGGACCCTCTTCCACGGGGTCTCCTCCTCTCTAGGAGCGCCCCTCTCCCTCTGCACAGAAGCAGCCTGCTGCTGCTAGACACCAAGCCAGATGCTGCTCTGGACCAGCGGGAGTCACAAGCCAAGTGCATATCAACAGAAGCTACTCCCTCCCTCCTCAAGGCATGGAAGGGAAAAAAGTAAATCTGTTTCTTGCGTGGAAAAATGGTTAAATGTGCAGTGCATAATTTTTAAATACAGAAGCACTGCAAAGAAAAAAAGATAACCAGACTGAATGGAAGGAGTTAACAGAGCTAACACYTGCAGCATGCGAGGCAGACAGACATCCCACAAAACCTCCCACTTTCTGCTGCGCCTTGGATAAAAAATCAGGAATATCTATAGAGCACTGATCCTGATAGCATACTTGCTAAGGCAGGTAGTTTAAGCGTTCCATCTGCATTTTTCTTTATTTAAGGACCCTTGTTTTCAAAGACAGCAAATAAATAACAGCTTTCCCCAGATGAAGAAATGAGATCAGCGATCCACATAGTGAATAACCCATCTGGAGCCAGTAACAAAAGACCCTGCTTTTACAGGAACAATGACAAACAGTACTGAATCTTAACTGGAATCCTCAGAAGAAAAAATATATATGTATACATACAGACATATATATATATACACATATGTACACACATGCACACACACACATACTGAAGGACAGTTTCAACATTAGAAAAAAGTCAGAACAAGCAAACCACCATGCACACCAGAGTCACAGGCAATGCTCAGTTTGTGCCATACCCATCTGTCTTGCTACATGCATAACTAGAAACCAGGAACTGCCTGGAGAGGTAGGAGAGCAAGAGTGAGGTACTAACTACAGGAAGCTTTAAATGATAAATACTCAAAAGGCTCAGACACAGTAAGTCGACAGTAACACGGATGCTATGCTACTCAGTAAAAACAATCTTCCAGTGCCATTATGAAACACGCACATGAAGCAAAGCACCTGCAGAAGGATGCCAGAAGGGCATTGATACGCAGTGTGCAAAGCACACGGCAAACCTGAACGAAGAGCCATTAAGCAGATATGACACTGCATCCGATCTGCTGAAGACGGTTCTAGATGAGAAAGAGAATTACAAATGTTTCTTCATAATGGAAGAAATACCAATAAAATTCAGAATTGACACAACAACAAAAACTTCATCCTAATACAGGACACAATCAAGTTTCTGTCTTGCACTAACATGGACCATCTCAAATATAAGCAGGATACTTCGCCTACAGGAAAATGCAACATGAATACAGATAAGGGCAAAAACAATAGCAAGAAAGTTTTTGACTGCCAGTCAGCAAAGGACTAAAAACCTTTATAGCATTTCCCAAGTCATTTTGCCTCGTGCCTCTCTCCTAAGGGAATTTTAATGTTCACATCCCCTGTTCAATTATCCTAGACACAGTATTGATGTGGCTCTATTGCTCTTCATGTCTAAGATAACTCAATATCCACGAAGCACTTTTACATATCCTCTGAGATTAAAGTACATAAACTATAAATTATTAAACTTAATAAAAATCCAAATAGCAGTAAGCTCTACAGAAGCAGATCTCAAAGTTTTGAAAATCTTTTTTTTCTGTCCCAGTGATGTTTCAATGTCTACTGTAATATTGCAAGATTTAACTGCCTACATTTACTGAAGTAAATGCATGCGCAGAATCAAGTCACACTGACAATGCTACTATATATGATGTAATTGCTTATCATTAAGCATGGAAAAGTAGTTGAAGTTAATCAGATCAGTCAAAAACAAGCCTGATGCATATATGCCTAGACCTCACAGGCCTAAACATAGCAATAGTATGGGAACACTACCACTTATTTTGAGAAGCATCACTCATCAAGCTCTCTACAACAAACATTCCAGTCTGGTCTACAACAGAGCAGACTGGGCACAAAGACCATTAAACTAAGCACTTTCAAGATCACTTCAAAAATAGTACTTCAAGGGAATATCTCTGGTGTATCATTCATACCAGAAATACTTCAGGAGAAGGTGCATGATATATAAGGACTGAGAAGCAAGGTCACTGCAAAGCTCTAACACAAAGACGACACAAAATTCCTCCTGAGCAAGACACTAGAGCATGGCAAAATATAAATAATTCTAGGACAAGTTAACTCCACTTGCCACTTCCTAGGAAGCCAAATAAAATAAAAGTAGTAAAGCAAGAAAAAGTTTCATAGAGAATAGCTGAAAACCACAACATCATTGTCAACTTAGTCAGTAGCATTAGTACAAATCATTGCGAATAAACCCCAAAAAACTAAACACTCCAGCAAGAGGGATAGGCTACCATATTCAAATCAAATCTAAACTAGAGAATAGATGTTTCACAAATACACATGGAATGGTGCAGGCAGGACGAAGCATGCAGACAGGAGCCAGCTGCAGTAAACTTCTATTCAAACAGAACCGCCAGTCTTACATATAATGAAATGCTGACATGCAGTATTTCCAAAATAACCCAAACAGGACTGCAATAGAAACTTAAACAGTTTTTAAGCAGGAACATTAGCAACAGTATCTTCAATAACTTTTCTGGAAAAAAAAGAGGATACACCGAATAAGCATCTAAATAAAGGGACAGGATACCCCTGGTAAGAGAGGTCCCGATACCGATACAAGGATACGGTTTCTGTATGCACGGAGTTGATCTGTAGAAAGCAGAATGCATCTGGAAGCTATTTAATGACCAGTCTGTTCAGCCTTCTATCTCATGTACAAACTCATCCTATGTTACAGATCCAGCAAGCAACGTAAATCAAAGAAGATATAATCAGCACATCTACTAACAAGCGTTTGTAATAGATGTATTAAATATTTCATAAGTTTATGTCAGTAAGTAAATATGTACTGATTTTACATTAACTAGTTTCAAATAAATGCTACATTAAATCAAGGAGAATTTGTTTTTAAAATAACATTGATAAAATCACAAATAATATTTTCCAGCTGGCAGGCTAAAACACGTACCAACAAAAAGTAGTAAACAATGCATTTTTTCACATGTGTAAAATATACATCAAACATATGAAAGCAAAAACAAAATTTCCTCTGCATTCAAGTAAATATATCTAATTAGTCTCGATCAAGTATCACCCACATTACTTTTAACAGATTACCTCCTCTCTTAATCAGGATAACAAATTTTAGATACAAGAACAAATGTTTTCATATAGAATATAGCATGTTTTCACTTTAATCAAGTCTCATTTTAAATGATAACTATATCACTCTTTGGAAWTTTTTAAATTGATGTTGCCACCTAGTGTTTTTTTTCAAAAATATTAAATATTCACAACAGCCAGAATGAAAACATCAACATCTAGAGTAAGTTTGAGACAATTCATCAGTTTTTTTTTTTTTTAATATAGAAAATTCTCATATTCCTCTTTACTGACAACAAAGGAAATTACCAAGGCCTGTTTATATAATTAAGTCTAATTAAGGTAGTAAATTCTCTCTAAAATAAAGTTATTTGATGATCCTACCTAATTATGTCCATAAAAATAAATTGGTTTACATTAGGTAGTAACTCCATTTTGAACAACTTTCCATAACTATGTCAAGCATATAATTCCAGACAAAAAGAAAAAAAATATAATCTGTTTACTATTTTTAAAAGATTTTTCTTTCACTTTCTTGAATATAAACAGAAAGGAAGAGCATCCAATCTGTCTTGTCTTAGGTTTCCTCTAGGTTTAATGGCAATATTTAATACCCTAAGCAGAGGGGATAAAATGCAGAGCAAGTCCTGCTTTATCCAGTATGCAAGAAAACAACTTTCAAAACAATTCTACTAGAAAGTTTGGCTAAATAGTTAAAGAAAAGAGACAAACTGAAAAAGGAACTCTCAGTATTCACGCAGCTTTTCCRCTGCCATTTCTTTCTGATCCAAACCAACACGTACACCTAAGAGAGTACTGCTCTTACAGATAACCCTGCTCTTTGTTCAGATTGCATCTACACTCGGTATCTCTTAGCAATCCAGATGCTGATTAGGCAGCACTAGTAGCAGCTGCTTGACRGGACTCTATGTCACTTCCATCTTTCTGTTGATGTCCCTGTTTCTAGAGACTAGCAGAAAAAGACAAATTAATTACAGGCTAATCAAAATCTTTCAATATTCTTTCCAAACAGTTCAGTGGTGATGATTTTAGTATTCTTAGAAATGAAACATGCAAGAAGAAAGCCAAGCGGAGCTCAACAAACACAAAGCCAAATAATTTCAACTAGTAGTTTGGTTTTTAAAGCCATCTTTCTCCCCGCAAAGAAATATAGTTCCTATAGTTTTTTACCTTGCTTCTTAANAAAAAAAAAAAAAAAAAAAAAAAAAAAAAAAAAAAGTTAGATACAGAATGCTTACTTCTTTTTTTTATTTGTTATTTATTATTATACTTGCCAGTATGAACAACATTTGAAAAGTTGACAGAGGCCTCAGAGTTCTATGTTTCCACAAGTTTTGTGAAAACTAGACACTGGGAAGAAGGAAAAACCATCTTAGTTCCTCAGAGAGAAAAAAATAGGGGAGTCCAGTCGTTACATTTTTACACTACATAAGCTTAAAAGAAACAGGACAGGCAGGCTTATGGAAAGGGAAAACTGAAGCATGGGAGAGAATAAAGCTGTTGTGATATGACTAAGGTGGCATGAGGGTCTGTACTACCTGCTTAACATTTGTTTTATTGGATTTATTAACAACAAGTCTCTTGCATACATATATACATATACAGAATAAAGATTGGTAGTATAAATATTCAAATGATAAATTATATTCATATATATAAATGAATATATTCATATATATAAATTTCATATAAATGATAAATTTATATTCAAATGTAAATATTCAAATATTCTATAAATATTCAAATGATCTCTCCATTATTTCCTGGCACACTTTTGATCTGCTTTAGAATATGAATAGTATTTCTATAATGAAGAAAAGTCATACCTTGAAAATGCTTTCAAGCTATTTCAACTATTTTAGCTAAAAWTTCTATTCATTGTACACAGCTTTGTGCACGTGAACACAAAAGCCTGTAGAACTCCGTTTATGAGGGCAGGTACAAAAGTTATCTTAAGAGAAGAAATAGCAGTCAAATGTTAAATGTAAATAAAACCAAAAATCACTCTGCAGACCACCAACATTTTAAGATACTATTTTAAAAGATTTAATCTTAAAAGGTCTTTACAAAGTCAAYTTGCAAATGAGAAGTCCAGGACTTTCCCACCATCAACTACTGCAGCTCCCAGCACTGAAATTAACTTTTTAAACATCAATAATACAGCTAAAGCCATATAGGCTTTCTTTAAAAACAAAGCAAGTTGTATTTGAATTTTAACTCAGCTAACTCTGTTTAAAATTTTTCAAGTGTAYAGAAAAAGTCCCTTTCCCTTTGATGCCATTTCTGCTTACGATGTCCTGCAGAGCTACTGGCAAATATTCTCTCAGACACACTGATCTAGGTACCATCTTTTCATTTCCAAGGTCATCCATTTTCCTGGAAAAATCTCCAGGATAGCATTTCATTTTGTCATCACCAGATTAGCATTAAACGTACRCCTCTTCACTTCCTAGCAGCCTGCAGCAAGCTTTGCAAACGTTTCTGAGCAGCAGCAGCAGCAAGGCTCAGAGCCTGGCCGAGGTTTAAGGAGTGCAGCGTGCTGGCATTCAGGTCACCCGACCAAATGGCAGCGACCCCTCCTCACCGCAGACCATACAGAGCAAGGCAGCGCAGCCCAGGAAACATCGCGTTGCCGCTGTTTGAAATGCGTCGCAGACTTTGGGTTAAGCTAGTAACACAAGCCTCAGGACTCGTCAGGCTGGGGCTGAAATTGCCTTGGCCTGCTTCAAAATCTGTTTTAGCTTGTAACAGCAACTGACCACTGATCAAATGTCTTAGTTTTGGTGCAGCTTTGTACAAGTGTGTTATTTAACACCTACTGTTATGTGCACTTTTATAACTAACATAGCAATAATAAGCAGTTATTCTGTGCAGGCTGAACTATCTATGACACCAGGATAAAATGCAGCATAAGGGGGCAAAGACATGGGACGACTGTAGAAGCCTCAAAAGTCACAGGATGATATGAGAGGCCCCAGGGCTACAAGCAACTCACAAACGCTCAACTAGTGGTCAAAGGATTGCAGCCTGGGAACTCAGAAAACCCTGTTTKGGGTTTAACTAAGAGAACAAGTATCCAACATAAATACAGAACATTGTAAAATACACCATAACATAGTAAATCGGGACTTTGGCATGGATTGTAACATGGATTTGCTAGTCAGCAAAGCACAAACAAGCTGCAGAACATGTTGGCAAACATAAAAATGACCTATGCAGATCTCAGAGTGAGGAAGTAGAAACTATGAACATCAACACCATACTCCTCCCAGTGGAGGACTTARGATACTGCTGACTGGTTTCCTCCCAGCTGAAGCCATCAGCCTCAGAAGCATGGGTGTAATAACATCAGAGAAAGGACAGATACTACAAAGTTTGTGTATTTATTATTCTCACTGTTTCAAATGTTAGCATCATTGTAGCTTGACTATCAATAGCTCTTTGACAGATTGTTAAGCCTTTCTTCAGACTAACCACAAATTCTTCACTCTGCATATAAAGTGCCTTCCTTTTGTCCACAACAAGATTTCGAGTGTAATAAACTGATGGGAATTCAAGCAACCTATTCTGCAACTTGGATGCAACAAATTAGTAAAAATAGATTCTAAGAAGAGTTGAAAGAACAGGCGTAGATAGGTGCATTAGTAGCTATTTTCCCTGATGTGAGAAACAGAGATTCAAGCTGCATTTGTGCCCCACCTTAGCAAGTGAGAGGAGAGGATCATGCTGCAAACATGGGAGAGATCAGGAGTGGAGAATTTCAGACTGAAATAAAATTTACACAGGAACCCTAAAGCTGGATTTTCTACCTCACAGCCTCCACCAAGAAAACAAGGGGCTTAGAATAAAGTTCATTTATATTACTTTAAATAAGGACAGTTGAACAACGTGGTATTAGGAAGAAGAGTAGCAAAGATATATATAAATTAAAAAAAATGCATATACGTAAAAACTTACAGATGCACATCCTGTCTTCACCTCACTAATTCCCAGTTTTCAACTTTGAGAGCTGTTTCAGCATTTCAGTTGTTTGATCACACCAACAGGAGCACATACCTACTTTTCCCCTTTAGTGAAACAGTAAATTGTAAATTAGATTTTTCCTTCTCCTTTACTCAGCTTCTGTCTTGTATTTCCTTCCTTCAAATAACCACCGACTATATCCATGTATGTCTCTTTAGATAGGAAAATGACATTACATAAACCCAACTGTCATTCTAATGTTTTAGGATACATTTATTGGCAGCAAATCTGGACTCTGCTGTTTTCCATTGCTGCCGATAAAAGCCAAAATAGAATTCTATTATGGGAAATGGGGTAAAGGAGTTTTTAGCTCTTGATTAAGCTTTAATTCTATGTTACCTGTGATCATTCATGTTCAAAGAAAATAAAGCATCATCTCAACAAACAAAAATAATGCAGCTCCCTCCTCTATTTTTCACTTGCTTATAACATTCTAATGCTTTGATGAGAACACCACACCAAGCTGACCCTGAAGAAAGATGACCTTACTAAGCAAAGAACTGGAAGGAAACCAATTTTTATACTTTGTTGTTTTCCACATCTCCTGAAATACTAAGAGATTATACCATCTCTGCCATTATATTATTACCTCTACAGAGTGGTAAGAGAATTTATCCACTGTTTGAGTTTAAGCTATGTTTAAAGATCCCTAAATGAAGTTTCTACATAAAGACAGTATTTTATCTACATATATATACACATAATCTTTATAAAATATGATGTGTACCATTTGTTTTTATAGAAGTTACAGTTCCTCAAAAATAAAGTATTAGCAAAATCGGCACTGAATATTACCAACTGTGGGAAAAAAAATCTTTAAGGATACAAACAATACAAACACTGAAAAAACAATTTAATTTGTTTATCATTGCAATGTTATTTTGAAACAGCTGCTATGTTACTAATGTAGAATTCATGGCACCAAAATATAAGTACTGTTGTGGAATAAAATCTGAGTAGGGGCTTTGAAAAACGGGCTGTCAGAACTAGCTATCAGGCCATCTTCCTGCTGGAAAATGCTACCCCTGGCAATCATAGCTAAACCAAATGTGCCAGCAACTCATGCACCACAGTGCAGAGTTTAGCATCTTAATTTAAACCACACCTTGTCCCAATTCAGGTTAATGCCTCAAACTGTAAACTCTAATTACAAAGGAGCTGGCATACATTCAGTTCCCTTGCGTGAGGTTAACAGCCACAAAAAAGGCAGCTACATAGACATCTGGAGAYGCCAATCACCCATCCAAACCTTTATCTTAAAAACACTCTGAACAAACCAACATGCTCATTCTCTGGATTTTCTCCATAGGTCCCTGATGCTACAGAAAAACTATGAGAGGTCATATCCATTTTGATTCTGCCTTCTTAAGCCTTTCTCAACTCTTGCACTATTATCATTACCTTTGTCACAATTAACTACACACTTGTTCAGATTTAAGAGAGACACTGTTAATAGGATTAATACCAGTTTCTATTTTTTTTAAAAAAAAACCTCAGTCACTATTCTGCTTATGTCTTCTAAAAAAATTAAGTGAAGTTTTCTTCATATAACATCAAGAAATGGAGAAGGAGACGTTAAGCAATATCTAGCTTTTTATGAAGCTCATAAATAAATGAAAAAGATTTTCTGATGTCACTTAATTCTTTGATGTTACAACAGTTATGAAAGGACTTTATCTTTTCAATAATTTTAAGATAATTTTACTACTTGACATACTTCTCTAAAATGATGATTAAATATTCCAAGGGAAATAAGGAGATAGTACAACAATGCAAAAATGTCAAATTCTTTGATTCAGATGTGGGGCAATGAGATGAGTGCATTATTCCTTTTTACATGCATACAAACTGAGTCAAGTTAATGTGTGACACTGTCCTCAGTTGTTCAGAGAGGATTTCATAAAAAGCTATTTAATAAAGGCCTTGATTGTTTCTAAATTATTTTCAGACCTTCACACAATAAGTATATAAACACAATTCAGTACTATTTTAATGTAACATAAGCAGAAAAAAAAATGTCAAAAGTAAAGTTGATTACTTAAAGATTAAAGTATTTTTTTTTGATCTGCTGTGGTGTTAACAATCTTAGGTTACAGACCCAGGGTATTTTATTTTAGAGCCTCCTCATAATCAATCACACTATCTTAGTATGTAGCATGCTCTCCTAAAATATAAGGAGTATCAGAAAATTAACATATACATAGTTACCAATAWTGATGCACAAGAATTACTACACATAATGTCAAGAGTTTACCATGGAGAAAAGAAATCATTTTCTCCCCTCCCTCCTTTTTTAACTACATAGTTTGAATTCACAACCTCAGCACACAGCTCTGCTGTCCTTTATTTCTTCTGTGTTGCAGGTGATGAGGCATTTTCAGAARGAGAGTGTATTAGTCTCATTTAAACAGCATTGCAGAGCTTGGGGAAAGAAGGTGATGTTTGTACCAAATGTCTGATCACACTCTGAAACTGCACTGTTCCTGACTCCAAAGCAATGAACTTTCTTTTTAAATATCACTTGCTTCCAACATCCACTTTCTTTCATCTTCCTGCAACCCTGTCACCCACGGCAGCTAAGACACACTTACCTTTATGCCCCCAGCTATGTTACCAGCATGGGCACAGGTGGTGCCTAACGCCAGGTCAGAGAAGCTGGCAACAGCCCCAGAACAGCCCCAGCACAGCAAACCAGGATGAACTGGAAGGCCCAAGGCCTCCTTACGAAAAAGGTCAGCAATATCAGGGTACTGTGAGACTGAAAAAGCAAAAGGGAAGCGGCTAAGACGGCACTGCCAGTCAGCCATTCCAAGAGACGGCCAGGGACAGAGAACATCCACTTTACCAGAAAGAACGTCAGAGAAAAATTTCCAACCAGACTCAAACTTCATTTCTCTAACAAATTCACCCAGCGGTGTCAATACATACTGAGTCTATTGACTGTCACTTGTGGTCATAASGGTCAGTTCTCCAGGTCTTAAAACTGGACTTACTATCATATCGGGTTAGTCTTAAATTTTCATGTTCTCTCCTATGAAACTGCTGAGACAAAGGAAATTTTCCAAAAAAAATGATGTTTGTATCAAATAACAAATACAAATTAAAACAGAGCATTTAGTAGAATAAAGTATTACACTCAAAATCAAATTAAATTCAATCTATTGAGTTGTTCCTATTCTACTATCCAAACCACATTGTCATTTAATTAACAATGGTCTATAATATGAATACAGCATATTAAACATTGATACACAGAACAAATTATGAACAGAAAAAGTCTAGAATAAATCTTTAAATGTACTCCCTTCAATATATATAYATTCAGTTGTGATTTATGTTCATCTTCCTTTTAACTGCAAATATTGAAGTACTTTTTCCTTCCCCCACTAGCCTTGCAAAGTACAGGACAGGGGTTAAGARTAGCAGTTTCTAGACAGGGGCTGGAATTGCAGAGGAAGGCAGACTAGTTCGCTTTTATTTTAACATTGCTAGAACTTGAGTTAGGGCAAGATATGGCACCTGTGGTGCACAAGCTACTAAGAGCCATTTTAGAAAATCAAAATTAATCTGAATGATCAGTTTACAAAATTAAGATCTTTACTCCTAAAACAAAGCATTCTCATAGCATAAAAGAATTTTCTTCTGGTTTCAGTAATAAACATTACAGAATACAATTATTTAATTTCTCAATATTAATAAAAGGACAAATTGTCTGATCTTCTGCACCATGTTTCCTGTAAAATATGCAGAAGGTTTGTCAGTTCTAATGCAACTTTTCAGATAACCTGATCAATTTTCAACAATACTTGTTTTAGACGATTGGGAAAAAATAGTTTTGACAGTTTCTAGATGCCAGATTTACTGAACAATGACACAACTGGTAATAACAGTGAGTATGTAATACTTAAAAGTAATTAAAAGTAATAAACAGTCACCTAGCGAATTAAAAGAAGATGGTAGCCTCAGCCTAGTTCCTTATAGAGCCGTCCATGTCACAACAGCTTAATCAAAATTGCAACACATACTACCATCTTTTTATGGGCTACGATCCCAGGCCCTCCTTATTTTGTTCCTGTCATGGACATGATACATGAGGTACGGCTTAAGCAAGCTGTTTTCAGAGCTGGGAAGTGGTGGGAGACAGCAAGYCTTGCGTAGGCAAGACGGTGCCRTCTCCTGCATTARCTCCCCCCTTCCGACTAAAGATTAAGGGTGCATGTGCACAGAAAGGTCAACCGTGGTCATGGCAATAGAGAGGATAAGTCAACCACGAGGACCCCCTACACCCCCAGACCTATTTCGAGAACTTTCCGAATGACACAGTACGTCCGCTCAAACTTTCTGATGAAACTCCGCCTGATGGGAGGATCTCAGAAAAAGAAACTATAAAAGGTGCAAGATAAGGCAGGTAACGGCCGGCGCACCATCCAGGAAGTTYGAGTCAGGGACAATGCGGGAGAAGGCATCGCTGGAACCCAGGGTGGTGATCTCCTTTCCTGTCATCTCTATTTTCTCTTCCTTTCCTTTTCCTTTTTTTTTTTCTCTTTCAACCTTTTCTAATTCATTGATAACCATAGAGAAAGTTCTGTTTTGTTTGTGTAGTACAACATAAGGTATAAAATAGTTAGGATTGCATTCCCAACCGCTTAGTCACTCCTCTTCTGTACTCAATAAACAGGTTTAATTGGAYTTATCAGTTGTTTGGTGTTGACTTCACCCTTATTTATCCACAGGGTATCACGAAACCTAGTGCAATCTGTTTTGAGACTCAGGGTCAGAGATTTGGATTGTGACAGTTCCAAATTCTAACATAAGCAGAAAAATAAAGAGTTATGCTAAATTTATACACAAGATATGTGGATTAAAAAAAAAACAATGAAAATAAGTTGTTTTCCATCCTACTTGAGTTTGCAGCCAGTGCTACTCTAATCCTTCACTGTGACACAATCTTGCATGTTAACTGAGCACCACCACCACGAAGGCATAAAGGGAGTCTTTTTCTTTTTCTTTTTTTATATACAATCCTGAGTGCTTTTTGTTGATTATATTATACAAGGATTATATCAAATTTATACTTAAAATTATCAGCATATACAGCTTATTTTTGGTTATTCTACCCATTTACTATATCCAGATTTATCTTGTTGATCCCAATATTTGACAAAACAGATAAAAAGCTAKACCAACACCGCCTTGCATGTCAACAAGAACAGAAACAACACTTAAGATAAACTTTGTAAGAGATTTCATAGAAGCTTCAATTTTACCAGTACACTTAGTTAAGTGTCTGTGCTTCTAGGTCAGCGCTTACCTGTAGGTCAACTGAGTAAATTAARCCTCTCAGCCTCTCTTACATTTCAAGTCAAATCAAGACTCACAAATTGTGTCTTCACATCTAGCTTTTCTAAGAATCTTCACTGGTAAACATGATCAGATTACATCTAATCCGCAACAGCAATACTACATTCATCACAAAGCTTCCTGTTCACAGGACTGCTGGTCCCTTTCGATTGAAGAGTGATTTGATAAAATGTATAGCATTGGAAGCAATTACCAAAACCTTAGGTATCACCTTGTCAACCCTCTTGACATAAATCATTTCATGTAGTCTGACATATTAAGCATTTCTAGTAATAGCAAATATATGAAAATCTCTAATTTACATAGAAAGAGAGAGGCAAATCTCTTAAAGCACTTGACGGGACTTTAATTAAATGTCTATGACCAGTATCATGTGACTTGGAAACCCACACTTGCTGGAATGGCATCTTACTAATACACAGGAGAGGTAGCCCCAAGTAACAAACAGCCATCAAAACTAACAACAAATAACAGAAAAGAAAAACGCTTTTTGGCTACTATTATCTGTACGGATGATTCTTATTCCTTTGAACTAGATCTCTGAAGAGTTTCACGAAGCTTCCAGCCTTTTCCAAGSTCCCCTGACAAAGCTGAGATTTTAAAACATTTACTTGGGAACAGAGGTATCTGTCATAACTTACCTTGTGACTCCAGAAAAAGGGAAAGTAAAGAATTAAAGCTTAAGCTTTTTACTTCCTTTGGTCCCCCACTCATAAAAATGCTGGATTTTGATTGCTATGCTAAACAAAAGTTTCCTTTTAACCATCTCAACAGCCTCATTTTGATCAAAATATTGCCTTTTTTGGAACTTAGTTATTTGGCCACAATCAACCAGCATGCTGACACCTGTGCATCAGTAACACTTCACAGTAAAGCTTCCCTTTTAATCACTTGTCCTCTAACGCCAGTAGTTTGCTCTTGGTAATTCAGCAGAAGAGATATAGAGCTACTGCCCTTCCACCTCACCAAAGCCTAGCTCACCCTATAATCTTGTGACTGACTCTTRCTCATGGCAGGTTGAAATAATAAGCTTGAAATCACTCAGGCATCATAGCTCTCATTTCACAGATGAGTGAGTTATTGAGCTACTACCTACGCATGAGAACTGAAGCTTAAAGGGAGTTAGTTGTTCACAGCAASAGAGAGAGGAAAAAAAAATCCCAAACCCTTACATTCATGACTTTAAATCCAAAGCTTACTTTGGCATTGAACTCAGACCGCAGGTGGCAATAAAGTCTATAGGAAAAATAGCATTTCAGGCACACCATTCCTTCAGTTCATCCTACTCCTTGGCCAACGCATCCCTCGCAGCCCCTTCTTTCTTCTTTCCCTTACTGCAGCTGGGCTTATGAATGAGTATTGTATGTACGGTACAATTCTATATAATTGTTAAACTTTGGTTTCACAACTAGTTTCACTACTGATACTACTCTCTCTCTCTCTCTCTATATATATATATATATGTATATTAAAAAGCTTCAATGTTCCAGGAAACACTGGCTTGGAAAGTCAGAAAACTTAAATTGCATGTGCAGTAATATCCTTAGTAGCTACTGAGGGTTCTTATCCTTCTTAAACTCATTTATAATTTGGCCTCTGTAGTATCTTGTGAAGACACATTCTGCTGCTCGCACTGTATTTAAAAAAAATGGTTTTTGGCATTAAACATGCTCTCTGGATATCAAAGTTTTGTCATAAGAAGAGATAGATTATTTACTATTCACTTCCGTATGAATAAAGATTTAAGCACTTCTGCAAAATACTCGTTAATTATCTCTACTTAACAGAAAAGCACTAATCATAAGGGAAGCTGTTCAATATTCTTGATCACCTTTACTACTTTCTTCATTAAACATTTTCTAGTCCTACTACATACTTTTAGAGATGGTAAGATAAGATCCACACATAAAATGAGTACAAAGTGCATTTATAMAGTAGCATAATTTATTTTAAAAGATTTTATAATTAGCTTTCAAATATTAAAATAACCAGCTCTTTAAAAGAAAAAAAAGAAAAAAGGAAAAAAAAGAAAGAAAAAAGTTGTCCCAACCCAATCTATTCAGGGGTTTTGTTAATATGAATTCAAATTGTTCCTAAATGTCTCTACTATTTTACTCTTTTAATGCTCCTTTAATTTGTTTTTAAATTAGCTCCCCTTACAGTATAAATACTTTTCAATAGTTATATCTTGAGTCAGACATGATGCTCTGCTCAGGATTAAATTAAGAATTGCTTCTCCTCATGTTGACATCTGATTGTGTGTTCCCCAAAACAGTCCAATGTTTAATAATACATTCTGAATTACGCCTTGTTATGACATCTACTTAATTTGGTGAGGTCTTCCATTCATATATTTTTACTTCAACTATACCTGAAGCTCCTCCTTATGGTCAAACAGTCAGTAAGAACACTGTATTCTTTCCAGGTAGTCATGGAATTTCCATACATCAAGATGAACAATACCTTTGGAGATATCTAATACTCAACATTTTTAACTCTGTGCTTCAATATAAAGGTCACTTCTCTATCTACCTTTTTTTACTCTGTCACTTCTGAGATTGTGTGTCACTGGCCTCATTTAGTGTGGTCCAGTTCACCCATTAATTTAGACAATTTCATTTTGTTTGYTTTAAATAAAGTTGCCTTGCTATGTACTTTGCTAACCTATGACCTTGGATACACTTAACTGGCATTCTTTCAGTTACTTTTGACCTGAATTTTGATAACTTATATTTTATCATTTTCTGGGATTCAAAGTTCTATARTTTTGCTTCTACAGGATGTAGGATCCCAAATTGTCTGAGTGAGAAATATAACCAGTTATTTTAACACACTTTCATAGTTCCATGTTAAACAATAAAGCAAGCTTAACCCACTTTACCTACAGTTCAGCAGGACAAATCAAGGCTCCGTTTCTGAAGTTACTGAAAAAAAATTCAGAAATTTATAGCAACTTGAATCTTTCTTCCATGAATGTTTAGCCATGAAAAGCATGATGAAAAGCAGCTCTGCACAGTAAACGGCTTTTTCCTTTCTTAAATACTCTGTAAGAGCAAGTAGCATGATGCAATGAAAAAAGCAATTAGAATCATCCTGCTCTACTGACTGTATTACCTTGAAAATGCAACTTAATATTGCATTTCCTATTCTTATAGCAACCTTTGAGGCAACCAGTCACAGAAACCCTTCAATCATACACATTTACAAGCTCAGTGCAATGACCTAAGACTTTCTTCTACAGTGGTTTTACACAAACAAACGTGTACGCCTCAGCCCATGAAGAATGAATAACTTGCCACATATAGGTGAACAGAAGCAGGAGGGCAGAAAGTGGGAAAGAAGCAAAACAATTAAATAGAGAAATTATGGCAAGGGTTGAGGGGAAGGAAGAATAGATGAAAGAAGAGAAAATACCATGAGAATTTTCTTCAGAACAACAAATACAATATATATTTTTAGTACAATCTGAAAATTTATAAGCAAATTCTTTTAATATCAGAATTTAACATACAGATATTGTACCTAGACAGTTCTGACCTTTATCTCTGCAACAAGTACACAAGAGAGATTAAATCTTTTTCCTCAGGGATAGGAAAATATCATTGACTTAACTACAGAGTTCTCGCTTCTATTTTAGAAAACTGCAAACTAAGCATTGACAATAGCTCAAGGCAACTGAAGCCCTTGATTGTTTTAGTCTTCTACATTTAAATTAGCGATTTTTAATTGACTAATTTTAGTTGAGAAAAACTAAAAGGCACCAGTACTAACACAAAGTATTATTTCACAAAAGCTTGTTGGTTAAAGGCAAGCCACACTATAAGTTCAACGTGAGATTCCCTTTCTTAGCAGTAACACTCAAAGAAACTCCTTAGCTGAACATTACTTCATTATTCAGTCTGGATATTTANAAAAAAAAAAAAAAAAAAAAAAATCAGGTCTGCCAGCTGGTTTGCTAGACAAAACTAGGAAATATAATTTTTAGGTATATGCACCATTTTAGTCATAGGATTTCCAAGTATGTAGGCTAAATTCCAATTAAAAATGCTATACACATAGCTCAAAAGTAATTTACTATACTTAGAGATGCACTTTCAAACCTAAGTAAACCATTCTTTTCAGCCCAAAAGTTTATTCATAATGGGTTTTGCTAAATACAAATACTTTTTCTATGGTTATCTTAGGTTCCAGCAGATATAGACCRTTGTAATAATGCTCTAATATGTGCTTTATCACTTTATTCTTATCTTTCTAGCTATTTCTTTGCGTATCTTCTGCACATTATCAGAAATCCATTGAAATACAACACCACCTAAAGAGGAGCTCACTGGTAAAAAGTATGTTACTTGGCATGCAGAAGGGGGGCATAAGAGGAAGATCACTACCAAAGCTCTGGCAACTTTAAGCAGTCATTCCTCTCACTATGTCCAATAGGATTACTGCTGAATGGGGGAGGGGAAGGGGGGAATCACAAGCAAGTGTCACATTAACAAAATGGCGACAGGAGAACCAGAAAGCAAGGGCTATCACTCTGAATAAAAGCTGAGATCAGTAGTATTTTAGATATATGCATCTTTACACATTCCATATTTTTATATAAAGGCAGTTTTTGGTTCCTTCCAATCTCAGCTTTTTTTTTTTAATAGTCTAGCAAAATGAAGGCCCGGTCTTGAAGGCCCCATAGTAAACTACAACAGAATTAGTTATTGGATTGTCATCATACAGGCCAGAACACAAAGGTAAGATTTGGGCAGAATTTTTTTCATCAGGTAAAGGAGGAAATGACTATGCAGCTAACTRCTATGTAATTATGCTTCATCTTTAACAGGCCTACCTATCCCCTTCTTCTGTGCAGGATCAAAACCACATCATTTGCTTTCATTAAATATTGGCATAACTTGGAGGACTAGTCATTTGAATTTTTCCYAGTCCTTCTCTTTAAAAGCTATTAAACAATTAACAACTAACATTGGCTCCCCTGACAATCTTTACTGCATCATTCTAAGATCAAAGAAGGGAAAATGGGGATGGGGAAGGCTGCCCCATATTGTTAATACAGTTCTGAATTCTTATTCTGAATCCTTACATTCTGAATCCAAATTATCTGCATCTTCTTATATCCCATTCTTCAAGACAAATAGCCATTGCACTGTGAGCTGTATAAAATCAAACAGAAGTAGAACAACTTCCGTTGACCAACCCTTCTCCACAACTTTTCTTAATTCTCCATTTCTCTGTCTCAAGTGAGCGCTAGAAGTCTAATTTATTTTGTCTAATTTCAATTATCTTTTTCAAYAGATACCCACTAAAAACGGTCAAATATTGTATATGTTAAATAAAAAAGGCTTTTCAGAAACTTGCATAYACACACACTGCTTAAGAAAAGCACAGGAATGGTATTTCAGAGTCCCTTTGTGGAGGGAATCAAAAACTGGAACTCGGCTGATTGTTTACTACAGAACGATGAAAAAATGAACTATGAAAAATCTGAGATAGGTCAAGAGCATTACATTAACCAGGAGGTATTACACCAAAGTGTTCCCCAAGGGCAAAGAGAAGCTTTAGYTCTTTTCTGCAGGTCAGTGCCAACAAGAGAAGAAGGGGCACTTGACAGCATGTTTTAAGTCATCATTTATATTCTCTGAGAATCTGCCTACACATTCCAGTTGAGGAGCACTTACAAGATTGCCTCAAAATTTGAGAGTTTGCATAGGAATCACATGAGGTGTTCTTTAATGCATGCAGCCTTTGCTTAGAACAAAATACATCTAACAAATACCCAGCTGCACAACAACTACCTAACAGACGCAGTTCTTAAGTAAAACAACCTAGCTGTCCCAGCAATACAAAATATTTTTTTAATCCAAGCCTAACACACTTTAGGAATCACTAAAATGCTGCGCAAGTTTCCCAGACACCAAGTAATTTTCCAATTTTTTTCATCTATWTTTAGATCAGGCTTCTTTGAAACAAAAATGTTTAAGTAATTTTTAATTTCTATAATATATACATATATACACACACATACTCAGTAGACKATAGTAATATCCAACACTATCTTCACAAAAGAAAATCAATTTCATAACATATACCATCTAAAGCTCATTGTCTTTCTTATGCAATCACAGCCAGAGACAAATAGGATTTCAGYAGAGATACAGATTTACTCTTTTATTACCAACATTAAGAAGAGAAATAGATAAGTGAACTGTAAATCCATTTGAAGTATAGGTATTGTTATAAGAAGCATGTGCACTTTCCACATTGTCTTACAGATCATTAGTTACAAAGGTAGATGTAGTCTACACCAACTTTTGCCTCTTAACTTCTTCAGCAAAAAGGACAATTCTGAAAATTACAATATTTTAAAAATATTTTAAAACAAAAATCAAATTTTAAACACAAAACCCTACTCTTTTAAGAGAAAAGTAACAAAAAGTCCTATGTTCAGTTCCTCAGTAGGACCAGCAGATCTCTAATAAATGAGGAAATGRAGATAGTTCAATATGACACAACGTTCTCATTAACCCACACTTCTCTTTCTTTAATGGAACTAGCTTATCTAGATACATTTGCTTCTGTAACAGTTACTGCTCCTAAAAAATGTTTGAGATTGGACGATAACTGTATCTGAGAACAGCCATGTTGTAAGGCAGCAAGCAAAACGTTGAACATTTGTTTTAGCCATAGGAACAGGTCTCTTTCCAGGTTTTACTTTTGTCCTATGTCTARCTTATCTACGCCCACCAAACAGAATTGTTGGTGCACCTTACAATCTTCTTTTTCACCCACAGTAAGTTTTAGTAACAGTCAAAAAGCATTTTTATGATACTGTTAAGAAGCCAAGTAATAAAGATTTTTTTTATTATGTTATCACGTTGGAATACAGAGAAGTTATCCAAAACTAAAGGCTGGACCAAATCAATGTAAATWATTTTTATCAAACCAAATCAAATTTACCTATGCAGCCTGATGTTCCTTTTTGCCCAGTAAAGGTTGCCACATATATCTTCAACTGCAGTTAACAAGAAAAAAAAAGTAATAGTTTCCAGTCTGTTACCTTCTTGATGACAAAAGAAGAAATTATTGATGTTTTTCTTTCAAAATCCATGGTCAGGTCTTAGCCATAAAATTTATTACCAGCTTACTCCATAGTTACAGTAAATAACAGAATTAAACAAAACAATAAAGCATTCCAGAATACAAGTGGCCCTGTCTCTCATCATGATAGTTACTCCGCTACAGCTCACCTCARTATGATCTGAAACATGAAATTAAGTTATTTTCCCTTCCCTACTACGGCACTTTTGTCTAATGGAAATGTGTTGAACTAGGATTTTTTATTTTTTAATGAAACCAGTGTTACTCAAATATCACTATTACAAATGAGTTTTAGGTTATAGAGATTTAGGTTCGTTGCCTGTTCAAAAAAAGCATTAATCTTTGCAAATTCTTATGATAATTCTTTGACAATAGATGCCCTGACACTACACGACAATAACTACTCTCAGTATACAAATCTGAAGGTGAGCTTCTACCTTATTTTGGAAAATCTGGAGCCACTTCCATTTCAGAACATGTTATCAGAACATGTGGGAAGTYTTCTTACTCCGTGACATTGGGAATATCGAAACAGAAGAACTAGCACACTTTGTATTACACATTAGTTTACACTGAAATTTACTTTAGATTTCATCAGATTCCACAAACAGTCTTTGACATTTGTTTTATTTTCATAATACAAAGGAACATTAGACTATATGACTCAAGCATTTAAGATCAAATATAACACAACTCCAACTTAAATTTCTGTAATCTCAATATATACAATTATTTACTTCCTTACAAATTAATTATTAGTATTATATCTAGACAACTTAAACCAACCTTGCTTTTTTGCAGCTGAATCTTTCTGTATGTTGAATTTTTTCTTTTTAAGAAGGCACAATGGTAAGTACTAAAGTCTAGACACATGTAAGCGGGCAAAAAAACAAGGTAGAAAGTTACAGCCCTACAATAGAGACAGCCTAATGAAATCTTAACATTTGGGGGAAAAATAGGAAGATAAAGCACTATTTAAAATATTCTTAGCAAGAAGAAAAAAGGCTATCATGSCAGAAGACTAACAGGACAGTAACAATTCCCATCATTACATTTTGMGTAAATACCCAAACCAAATGCTTGAGTCGGCTTCATAAGCTGAACCACTCTAGAACATGTGCCATAGACYGCTGGTAGTCTGAAGAAAAACTGCACAAAGCATTGCACACATAGATGCTTCTATCCTTACAAGAARACAAAGGAAAAGGTTTGAAGGGGATTTTCAAAATTTTTGCAAGCAAAAGATAAACTAAGCTAATGAAAGCCACTGTAACACTGTGCAAGATGATGTATTTTCTTCTCAAAACCAGTGAATCACTTTTTAAGACCCTATAGTGACACCATATATTTAAAAATCTTCATAACTGTACAATGCATACAGGCCCAAGATTATATTAGTTATCTGGAAATGCACAATACAGAAATCCAGCTCTCCATGTTAGCTAACATGGCTACTCTTCACCACTGTAAGGCAATATTGGCATGGGCACCATCATCTGTTCTGAAGACGCAAATATGCTCAATACTGCTTAAAAAGACAAACCTAAAAAACTACTCTACAAGAAAACTGAATTTTGAGGCAGCAGTCTTCATGCTTGGTCTTACACATTTGYATCTACACATTTAACACACTGAATCCTCTCTACATATTCATATGCCACACATTAGCTGAATTTTTAGACTTTTGGTAGAAACTTGCACTAAAGAACAAAGATCTCTGCTTGGGTCCTCTTTTGCTATACTCATTTCATCCTTAAAATCAACTGGAAATAAAAGCCAAGCAAAATAAATATTATAAAGACAGATGTTTGTTCCAGTTTAAGCCACTACTACTCTAAATATCAACAAGAGTTTACAGTTCTGCTGAATGCAAAAGCTAGACTTACCTCAGACCACCTCTTACACAACTGGGTTCTGTTAGTGCTAAGGACAGCAAATAAGCTTGTCTATCTGTGATCAAGTTTATCTCTGAACACAGATGGGACATCTGCTGAAAATGCTATCTCACAGACCTCTCTCAGTGCAGACCTCCATTTTAAGGGGAAATAGTTCACACAGGACCTGAACTAACCATGTTGATTAATCTTTTGCCTAATCCAAAAAGATTACATAAACTATTTGTACATGCTGCATGCAAATCCATCTATTGCAAAAATCAAATGCTACCCATCATTTTAAAACAGTTATACCATATTACGCTTCTTCTGTAGTCTGGGTAATTGAATTGAACAGAGGACATCTCAATTTTTTTATTATCACAGTTTTACATTCAGCCCTGACTGAAGACAAAGTGCTTTCTCTTCATGAGTCACTCACCTTCTCATTTCTTGTTCTTCCCACAATATTACACAAACAGTATAGATTCACCTTTACCAGTTCTCATCATTGACTTAAGTGGTCAACATCGAGCAGGCACAGGAATGATTTCACAGCCTTCCATGGCAATTAAGGTCATAACAGACAAAAAGCTATTCAGAATGAAAGAGCACTGCATTTTCTTTTTTCTTCTTGTGTCATCTTCTTAATACTATTCAAACAAAAGCCTGCAAGACACAATGCCATGCAACACTCCYAGCCAATTTTAGAAGGATACTGCAGTTCCTCTGAAGCACATTGTTACCAGCAACAATGAAAGTTGCTCTATAAAGCTATGACCCCAACAGACAAGGGTCTTCCTAAAAGCTACAGTGGAAAGAAAAAGAGAGGAAAAGAAAAAGAGAGGAAAAG
>NW_028185038.1:5969852-5972127 GCF_003343005.1 Rhea americana | reverse complement strand
AGAAAGGAAAAGAAAAAGAAAGGAAAAGAAAAAGAAAGGAAAAGAAAAAGAAAGGAAAAGAAAAAGAAAGGAAAAGAAAAAGAAAGGAAAAGAAATCACTTTGGATTCAAAATTGTGCAACAGTTTCACTTCATTATTACTCCGATATTGTCCTAAAATTTGCACCTCCTAAATCAACATTTTCATTTGCAGTTATTGTGTATTTAATGTGCATCAGAGATGATACACAGCYCTGTAAGATGCTAAGTAGCACATGCTGCAGCAGTTGGATTTAGAGCAAGGCTAGAAACAGGAAGGGAAAAAAGAGCTATTTCTGCTGAGATTATTTTCTGAAATAACGTTCAATACTAGCTTTACTTTATGGGCCTAAACTATTTAACCATATAAAAGGAGACATTTTGAAAGAAATTACTGAAGAAGTATGAAAAGATATGGATAGCATAAAAAGGGTTTGAAGAGAAAAGAATCATTTGTAGTAGCAAAGAAGCGATGGCTCCGTTGTCTACRGCAGCTAAACCACTGTTTCCCGAGGCAACTGAACAGATTGGGCCACTGGATCTGGAAATGCCGACTCAGTATGGCAAACAGCCAGCTACTGACTGTGCACCCTGACTTAACAGTAGCCAGTTTCTTCAGTAAACACAAACAGAATACCAGTTTYGTGTCTGTTAAAGCAAACTTCTAACGAACTCCTCCAACAAGACATCCCAAGGCAGCCCTGGTAAAAAATATATCAAACACTGTCATCTAATTGGAATAGTAACTTTTTAATAACCTTGTGGTTAAAATTCAACTGAAAGCTACAATTCAGAATCTAGAGTTATAACAAAATTTGAGTTTTTTCTGTTTTCAAATTGGCTAAACAAATCCATGTAATATTGCAAAYTGACTTTCTGAAGGCTTTTGGAAACAATGGAACTAGTCCAATCACACTGCATATCTTGTATGCAAAGTTTCTTTTCCTTACAACAATAACAAATTCACATAACTGAAAGCACAACTGAAAGCACAACATGGCTTTCACTGAACACTGGAGGAAACAGCAGTAGCAGGACAGGATGAGGATGAAAGTTAACTGTCAAAATGTGATGACAATCACAACAGAATTTCATCCCCTATTGATTTTACCAATCTCAAAGTGTGGAGGAAAAAAGCCCTCATTATCAAAAAAGAAAAAAAAAGAAAAAAAAAACAGGATGAGGGGAGTGGAGTGTTTTCTTTCCATAGAAATCAAAAACTTGCCCTAGAATCATTTATTGTAACACACAGCAAAATCTTTACACTGTTACCTATATACCTATATATATATGTATATATATACACAGACACAYACATACATACATCATACTCAGCTTCCTAGCTCTTAAGGCTGGCAAACTAAGAAGAGAGAGAGAGAGAGAGATGAGAAACATCCGTAGAACAGGTCTCTGTTAGAAAAAGTAGGTAGACTAGATCCCCGAGGTACAATAACAGAGACAAGAGTCCAGGTGAGGTATTATGCCAATGAAGTCTAGCCCAGGTGAGGTATTATGCCAATGAAGTCTAGCTGAACAAAACAGAGTAACTGTTACTGAAGCAGATGCATAATCATATGAGATGAAAAAGTAAAAGAAGTGACAGTCCAATGCCACAGCATCCTAATAAAGACTCCTAGGAAAAGGCAATTCAAGCAGGAGTACAATAGAGATAGGAGAACACTCTTAAACGTTCCCGTGAAAATAGGTATAGCGAAAATGAGAAAAGGTGAACTGGWCAGTGACAAAATGATGCTGGGTTACCACGAAGAAAAGAGGGRAAAAAATAAGCAGTTATTGTAAATCAGTTTCTGCAAGATATAGACACATAGCACTGTAGCAGCACTCACAGGAGAAACAGCTTCACCTAGAAGAAGCACTAGTGGGAGAACTCCCAGGCAGTCAGACACATCTGGAAAGAGGAAATCATCTCACAGCACTGAGAAGGATGTGTAGAACGGGAAACGTACATAGGGCTGCTAGGAGGATAAATAAGAGAAGGGATAAGATAGGACAAAACCAGTAAGAGAGAGAGAAGCCACAGAAGAAGCACCACCACCAGAGAGAGACCATCAGGACGAGAGAAGGCCGAGGGGGCAGTTCAGAAGGGGCGTGAGCGGTGACGACCGCACGGGCCGGGTCGATCCCCAACCGCGCACAGGTTTCTCGGCAGCACCCGCAGAGAAGTCTCGCCGTGCCGGTGGGAAGCAGACAGAGCGCCGCGGGGCGGGGCGCGTAACGGCCGCGGGGCGTCGGTTGAG
>NW_028185038.1:5947246-5969262 GCF_003343005.1 Rhea americana | reverse complement strand
GAGGCCGCGCCCGCCCGCCGCCGCCCCGCTCTCAGCGGCCGCGGCCGCCGGCCCCGTTATGCGGAGCGACCGGCCCTTTGCCTTGTACCTGTCAGACTTAGTTTTCCTTTTCTTTCCCTCCCTTCTTCCCCACTTCCCCTGCTGCTTTGAAGTCACATCTTACATAGTGGTTCTGCAGGCAGTTCACTGGCAGCTTATTTATGTAAAATACTGCTCATCTGTGTATTAAAAAACGCTTAGAATGGAGGAATGCATTCGAGCTGATGACGCCCTTCCTCCTGGATGCCTGGTCAGCGCGGTGCGAGGCCTTTCCCTGGGCTACGAGCGCTTCCCACAGCGGAACTGCGTGTGCGTGGCTTAACCACGAGTGAGAGAGATCCCGTCCGCTTTTTAACCTGGCTTTCCAGTGAAATAAGAGTTATGCTGTCAGTTCCTGCTGGGTGACTCTTACAGCCCCTAGCCAGTTGCCATCACATTTGATAAGGRTTTCAAAGAAATTTTGTTCAAGCTTGGAGATTTTTGAAAATAGAGGGTTTGATAGTGGGAAGCAGTACTACTAGTGCTTGCAACAGCAGGTACTTGCTCCTTATACGTAAGATTATTTTGCTTCCCAAAGGGACGTTTTTGCCCTCTGATCAACTGCTATACTTCTGCTTTCCCATTACACAGGCCCAGCTCAGCTCCCTCACCTGCGGTGAGGTAAAACTCACTCTCTATGCGGTGAGTTTTACCACTTCAGAGAAAAATGAAAACTAATTCTGCCAAGCCACTACCACCCCCCMAAAAAAATAGTTTGCAATTGGGTTAGCAAACTGATCCCCCCACCCCACCCCCATTGCTGTATAATTGCTCAGCGTTGAAAAAAGAGAAGGAGAAAAACATAGTGGGTGTGGAAGTGTYGATCTGCCCTTTTTGCCGCTGCCTGAAGCTGCCTCAGCTTTAGCTTATCACRGAACTGTAGGGTTACATGCCAGAACCAATTAACCTCATGACATAAAGCCAGAGATATCAGCTGTCCTTAATTCTGGCTCTGTGAGTTAGTTGTCATCACTGACAATTCTTTAACTCTTTTTTTTTCTTTTTCTGCAGACCATGATMGAAAAAATGTCTTGTTGCTCATTACATCAATTTCTATTCATATTTGGCCTAGTTATGACCTGTTTAAAATTGCCACTTCTTGTTTGTGCTTTGCATTGCATGGCTAAATTTTAATAGTGTTATGATTTGGAGATTTTGTGTAGTCTATAAATTCTGCTTGATGCAGAAGACRATTTGGATCATACTGAAAACTCCAGTATGAATGGGAGGCTGTCTAGCTTCTCTTTATCTCTGTGTGGGGCTGGAATTCAAAGGCATAATGACAGAAAGATTACAATGGACAGTTACTAAATTGTAATTTTGATCCTCCCTAAATGCCAAAACAAAGAATCCACAAGGATGAAGATCTCGGAGGAGTTGTGGTCAAGCAAGGTATTACGATGAGYGAAGGTAACAGGCAGTAATCACTAGTCTTACATAATTGGATCATAAAGATTTCAACTAGATRATTGTATCCCTAGCTGCAGTCAGTTCAGCTTAGTAGCGGGACAGGACCAGAAAGATGGTATCATTCCTTCCTAGTAGGTTTCACATAAAGCTGGACAACTCAGAGAGGACATATCACAGTATAYAATACTTTTTCTTCTGGCTAGAAAGCCTAGCAAACAGAAAACAATAGGACCATGAAGCTCCTAAATGACAACTCTTATGACGCACCACAGCTGCATTTCTAAATCAAAACATTTTTTGTTTTCCATCCTCCATCATAAAACATCACAGGACAAAAATGTTTCCAGTATAACCTATTACTTGCATAACAAGCAATGTTAGTGTGTTACATGTCTTCCTTTCTACAGTTAGTGTAGTTCAATATGCTAGCACACCAATCTGATAGATCAAGCAGCAGAAGGCTGTACTGAAACTTTGAAGGCTTTCTGCTCAGAAAGTGTAGATGCATGAAAATTAATAATAGTTGCAAATAAATGTTGCAAAGCAAATTACATATTTCTCCTTTTTTCTCTATGCTAATTTTAATTGGTTTATTGTGCTGTTGCACAAATACTTATGCCTTTCTAGAAGACGCTAGAAACAAGCAGCTGATGGTGRATAAAACAGTGGGACTACTTTTTTCTTTTTCCATGGTAGTGTTGGTTAAAATGTTGTAACTATGGCTAAAGGGTAGAAATCATATCGGGGTCACAAAAATCTTTTCAGCTACTCTTGTGTAATTCTATTTACTTCAATAGGAGACTTGTATGTAGAACTGATCGGACAATTAGGTCTTAGATCTAACATCAATGAGCTTTGCTTACATCAACAGGCTTATAAATTTGCCAGATCTGGAGTCAGGAAGGAATTTCCCTCACAGGCACAATGTCAGCARCATAATCAGGGTGAAGGAACAATCTGCAAGTGCACACAGAAGGAATTATGTTAGGATCAGGTGGGTGTATGCTACACAGCCAATTTCTTTCCCTTCCAATTGGTACATATTTTGGGGCTGTATTCTTCCTGCCTTTTTTTTTTCTTTTTTTCTTCTGAAGAGCCACTTATATGATGCTCACACAGAATTGAAAAAAACTCACTGAGACTCTGTATGTATGTATAGGGGATTATCATGTGCAGTTAACTAAGTAGAGTAAATTAAGGTCAGTAGAAGCTAAAAATATTTTGAAAARGGAGAAACTGCATTTCTCAGACTCTAAGAGTGTAACCCCCTTCTGGCTTGTGCATATTCCTGAGGACCCCAGCAGGGAGTGAAAATTCAGGGTCAAATGTTTAATGGAACAATTTGAGGTATGTTAAACCACCTCATTTTATAGATTTGGCGGGGGGGGGGGATGAAGTTTAATATTTCCTTAAAAATATGCTGTAACTCCCTTTGAGCCTGCAATATGAGAAGTAATTCAATAGAAGATGGAAGAGTCAGGTTTTTGTCTTAATCATAAAAAGCTTAGTAAAGGTCCTTTCAGTGAAGGCAGASAAGCTGCTCACATGAATAAGGCTTATATGCTAAAGTATTCACTGAATCGGTCTACGTTTGACAAAAATAGAGAAGGGAGACTAAAGGGAAGGGACCACATTTCAAAAAATACAGAAAATGGTTATTAAGAACAAATGTACCCTGCATTATATCTRTTCAAATTCAGTCATTTCAGTGGAGTTCTCCATTCTTATTTCAATATATGTCTTATTATTTGTAACTTCCATTTTCAAAAATCAACAGTGAGTCAAGAGAGCGGACATACTAAACAGTGAAAGACAGCATCTGTAAAATCAATAAACAATATAAATTGAGAACACTGGACTGGGAAAGAATGTGTCTGTGTCTGTCTGTCTCTCCCTGAACATAATATGGGACCAGGTGTCTGTTTCATTATAGGGATTCCCATAGAGCTCATTCGCTCTGGGGAAGAGCGCTGTGAGCTTTAGCCACATGACTACCCAAATAGGAAGGACAACACCAGCAGCAGCGGATTTAGATGATCCTAGGTGCAAATATTAAGGGAGAGGAATGATAAAATGCCAAATTACRGAATGATATTTTTACCTGTTTATAATGTAGTTTGAACCAGACACCTGACACCCCCAAGATGTGTGTTTTGTTTCCTTTTCACCTAGCTTTAAAACACTTCATTTATACAAAGAGACATTAACTTTTTCAAATACAAATGAAATACATCTGTACAGAATAAAAAATATACCTAGCAGCAATCCTATAAATATGGTGTTGTCTGCTTCCTGAGRATAATACATTTCTCTAGAGCAGAGAGATGTTAGAAGCTGTTACCCTGGAGTTCTGATTTATGTACCAGTTCCTTTCAGCGTTACTTTTCCCAGCGTGTGGTAGCATGCTCTCTGAACTGTACTTTCTCAGAAATCAGGATATTGGCCAATTTCATGCTGCTCCTGCACAGACTGGAAACAAACAAGAAATAACACATAAGGCCGAGGAGCAAAACATGAGGGGTGGTGGAAAGAAGAAAAAACACAATATAGAGAAAGGAAATTCCAAATTAAAGGAGAGTTCTTATTAATATGCAAGTCCAGCCCTCTCATCCTCTCTCCTTTCATTATTGCCTCTTGTTCCTGCAATTCCCGCCCCCATTCCACATTTCTTTTGAGTATGATACACTTGTGCATGCATACTAACAATTAGTCTGTCCTTCTCTTGTTCATTTAAAGAATTTTCTGGCTACAAACACACTTTTTCTTCTAGTATACAAACAAAGCAAAGAGGGAAGAGCACAGTGAATCAGTGAATGAGCCAGGAGTCTAAATTCAGGAGTTTTTGATCTCCTGTTCTGTCCGGAAATTCCAATTCATGCTTCCTGSTCGATTTTTCTCCAGTTGCRGTAGTGAGATAACAAGCCTAAACTTTTTAAAGTGTGTACTGCTCCTATTAGCACTAACTGAAGTTATACTCGAGCAATGATGAGCGAACAATCCTCCCTACCTTAAAAGCAAAACCTAGCTCATTAGTTACTGTTGCTTAATACTTCCTATCTGCTTGTCATCTATGTTGCTCAAAACCAAGCTGAGAATTGTCACAGAATCATAGAATGGGTAAGGYTGGAAGGGACCTCTGGAGATCATCTAGCCTCCCCAYCACCACCACTCAAGCAGGGTCAGCTAGAGCATGTTGCAAGGATCACATCCAGGTGRRTTTTGAGTATCTCCAGAGAAGGAGACTCCACARTCTCTCTGGGCAACTTGTTCCAGTGCTCTGTCACGCTCACAGTGACGAAATTCCTCCTTGTATACAGGACGTTCCRCCTATCTCCTTCTCTGGAGAGATTCAGAGCCTGCCTGGATACAACCCTATCTAACAYGCTGTAGGTGTCYCTGCTGAGCWGGGAGGTTGGACTAGATGATCTCYAGARGTCCCTTCCAACCTTACCCATTCTATGATTCTATGACAATTCTCAGCTTGGTTTTGAGCAACATAGATGACAAGCAGATAGGAAGTATTAAGCAACAGTAACTAATGAGCTAGGTTTTGCTTTTAAGGTAGGGAGGATTGTTCGCTYATCATTGCTCGAGTATAACTTCAGTTAGTGCTAATAGGAGCAGTACACACTTTAAAAAGTTTAGGCTTGTTATCTCACTACYGCAACTGGAGAAAAATCGASCAGGAAGCATGAATTGGAATTTCCRGACAGAACAGGAGATCAAAAACTCCTGAATTTAGACTCCTGGCTCATTCACTGATTCACTGTGCTCTTCCTAAAGCAAATTACATGATTCATCTGACTTACTTTCTTCATCTGTAAAATGGGACAATATATACCAGCTGCAGAGAGTCAGCATCAGTTCTTGTTTATCAAGTAAACTGGGATAATTAATAAAGGAAGCAAGTTATAAAAGACAAAGCAGACCAGTTTAACACCAATTTAACATTAAATTAAAGACTTCTCTATGCTCAGAAATAGCTGTATCAACACAGATATGTATTGTACCAGTGTGAAATAGGACATAAACTGACAAGACTTAACTCTGATTTGAAATAGGATATGACTGACTGTGGCAATACTTTTATGCTAAATATTTCTTCCGGGTTTAGTCAATATAATATGGAAAGWACACAGATTTCCAAAATGACTCACTGTGTCTTTCTTTCCTCCTACTTTCATTTGTCCCAAGTTCCAGCGTCCCCCATTACTTCTAGCAGGCTCCCAAGCATCCCTTCAGATCAACTTCCTGCAGTTTTCTGGGTTCTTTTCTTAAATTTCTTCTTCAGTTCCCTTTCCTCCTGGTTCCCTACTCTTTATTCATCCTGCACTTCAACCTCCTTCATCTCCTTGTCTAATCTGTTGCCTTTTCTTCTCCATTTAAATCAGATGTTTGATGTTAAGGCCTTTTTTCTATGAAATCTCAACTCCTACTGAAAGGGAGGGATTCACAACTAATGAGGTAAGCGTACATTAGAGATCAGACACAGGGTGTACCTAGCTTCCTTCCCTCTTGGCTTGAACTACATGAAACAGTCACAGTGAAAACAACAAGGGACAAAATGTAAAACAGGATGGCTTGAACTTTATATAAAAGGAAGCAACTGAGCTATTTTCTCTTGACGAATAGAGCCTCTTTCTTCCCCGCAGTCTCCCCTGTACTATTACATGAACTTACATGAAGATGTTTACACAGCCTTCAAAAAAATCAGATATCAGTTGACTAGTATATGATGTTATGTTATGTCACTAATACCCCAGAACTGTTCTTCCCTCAACACATGCTTCAGCACAACACACCAACATTGTCCTCACCAAAACGACCTTTCCAGGAAATCAATAGCCACTACCCTGTTATGTGACACCTTGGCAAGGAACCAGGTTCCTTTAGGACACTATGCCTTCCGAACTAACCTCCTGTCAATGGCATGGGAATACAGAAGCACTGGCCAAACTGGTTTGGCTGGGTACAGTTTGGGAACTTCATCTAGATAACAGAATATGTTTGTCCTGTGTTAGAGGAAGCAACTGCTTGGTAACTGATGTCTCAATTACAGAGTCAAAGTGCAGCTACAGTTACCAGTATGTTGTTTACTAATAAAGCACAGGATAATGCCAATTTTGCTTAGTTAGGCTTGACTAAATAACGAAGTCAAGGAACTACTGTCCTATAGTAGCATTTAAAAGAAAGATCTTAGGATTCTTCTAATATGATCAAAACAACATTCTTTAAAATATATGTATTATTTTATTACTCAGCATAGGATATTTTGTCCCATACGATTCAAATTTTAGAAAGTTAATAGCAACTGGATCTTACAAAGTGGAATGTCAGCCAGCTTCAATCATCTATGATCTTTAGCATTATCAGCTGGGTTCATAACATGTATGAACTAGCCAGTCAGTTTACTCTTACCTAGCTATGCCCATATCATATCTATACAATGTAAAACCATTTAGTTTTACAGCATAAAGATTTTTTTAGAAACAGCAGCAAATGCCATAAGTAATCTTTAGAGGAGAAGTAGAACCGGGTTGGCTTGTCAGCCAACCAATATTAATAGTTCTTTACAGTCTTTACAAAGAACACTCATGAATGAACTTACTTAATTTCAAAGAACTGAATAAAGACTGATTATCCACCTCTAGGCTCTTCAAATTCCCTGTGCTCCTACTATAAGATGAATAATATCACATAACAGTGAAACTATTCTAAACAGTCAGCTGTATTTTCATCCAAAGCACACAGAAGTAACAATTTGGCTTGTACACTGTTTCTTAGAAATGAATTCAGTGGGTTTGATATTTCAATTTTGATTTAATCATGTTTTACACCCACTTTGCCTTTCATTGTAGTCATATAAATGACTGCAGTAAGAAATACTCATATGCTTTGTCTTCAGAGCTGCAAACTATTTTAATAAACATTAACAGWATAAATATTGTCACTTAAGGGTATGTCTTCATTACAGTATTTATTCAAGCCAGCCCCTTTTGCAAGTAACTACACTATAAAACTATATTCATGCAATACGTCCATCTGTCTACAGTAACTTCTGAGTATCAGGATTTTTAGCCAAGAGCATTCAGTACTTYGCTAATTGGGCTGCTCTACAATTCTGTGGCTCAACTTGTTTACACTTTCTGAGCCCACAGAGGAAGTCTGAGACAGAAAACTAAAGGATTACGGATATTTCACTTGCTAGTGAGGTAGGAATCCAGTGCAGGACAATGATTTCTTCTTTGTCCAGAAACTTGGCCTTAACCTGTTATAGGAACAAGGTCTCTTAGTCCCTTCAAATAATATGTACAATAGGCATGTAATCCTGTTTCTTAAAATCTCCTCCTCTCTCCTAACTTATGAATTGCGCTTAATGCTCAATATATGTGATATGCTTAATACCCAGTATGCTTAAGGTCACTCAACAGAAAAAACAATTGCACTACGGTAACAGAACACACATCTGATTAGTTGATGGTAGGATACATCCAAATGTATTTGTTTGCAAATATTCTCAGTGCTGTTTATATTAAATGGAACAGTGYGCTATGCAGTTTCTGTGGGGACACAGGCAAGCAACGTTACTGCAAACTCGATACGCTGCGAAGTCCCGTGCGTACGCTCAGGGCATGCCTCTTGTCGCTGCATCTCCACAAGTCTGCCTCTCCCKCGAATTGTTGTTTGAAATCCATGTGGAAATGTGATGTTGTCAATGGTTTTGTCCACATACCAATTTATCTAATTACTGTTCTGGTTATATCATCTTTGTCTGCCCTATTCGCAACTTCAAATATGGCTCCGTGTCTCCTCTTTCTTTCTTTCTCCAAAGTCATACATAGTTCCAGATCAAAAATTCTGTTACAAAACAAAATACTGTTTAAACAATAMTGAGAATCTAGCTGCAATTAAAAAAAGTATGTAGAAATCCTATTTGCAGTGAAATCAGCAGTAATCGCAGTGGCAATGCCACTGCATTTTCAGCATGCTATTCTTTTTTCAGAGCAGCCTGGACGTCATGTGAAAGCAGTGCATCTATCCGAGTGGTCYTCCCTTTCACAAGCTTACGGTTGGCTATCACTCTTTAAACTCTGTAATTCCTTAGAGAGCTAGTGGACCTGGCAATGTCAAATATGTGTGCCTTGTATATCACTTACAGCCTGGTAGAGTTGCTGGGTCTGCTGCTTATTGGTCATGAGGGGAAGCAGCAACTCAGGTTACCCTTGATTTTGTAGCTTATGTTCTCTCACTTTCCAATTATTCTCTAAGTTTTTGGCAACCACTTATTTTCCTTCATTCCCTCTCTATCCCAGCTTCTCTTTCAATGTAACTGAAGATTCATGTTAGATCCATGTCTTTTTTTGCACAGGTTATGCTCAGGCCTTTTTATTTTTTCTTTTAATCTTTGCTGGATTGGGGTCATTTCTACCAAATATGTATTCTGATTTTGCCCAAAGGAAGAAAGAAAAAGAAAGAGAAAAAAGRGGGGRGGGGAAAGAAAGTATCACCTCTGTCATGTTTTTCATTATACTGAGTATTAAATTAATATTTTATATGCTTAGTATGCCTCCATTTCATCTCTCTTTTCTGTTTAGAAGCAGTTTCATCCCATGCTGCCAGTCTACAGAGCCTATAGTACTTCATATCAACGTGCTGTATACAGAAATTGTGATGGTTAGGAGGCCTTTGCTGAGAGACTGAGGAAAGAGCTTCAGATGAAAGGGATGTTTATCAGCTCTGGTTTCAAGCAGCAGTGCCATGAGAATACATTAATCAGTTGGAAGTCCCAGGCTGGAAGAAGGAACAATTTTTCCTGACATCTGGTAGAAGACTATCTGTGTGTGCTAAGAAGCTGTTTCTTTATTACCTTGTGACTGGTTAGTAAATCATTGAATGTAGAGAGTTAATAAGCTGCAGAGCAGACAGAGAAAGATAGCTCTCTCCAGCAATTTCACTGACCACCACCATTTTCTTAAATTTTAATCATTTGTAAGCCTCACCAGCAAGAATAGAAAAAAATATGCAAGTGAACATTACCAGGATGCTGAATTATGATGCAGGAACTAGCTAAAAATAGAAATGCTTAATATCCTTTTGGCTGGAAAGCATACTGTGAACTGAAAGTAACAGGAGACCAAACATTGCAAGCACAGAACAACCTTTTCACTTAATACCGCAGGTGGGACTTATTATGCAGGCTATCTGGGACAGTGCTTTAATGATAGTACCAGTATAAAACTCACAGAATTCYGTAGGTACAGATGAAGAGATATGCACTTGGTTCTTGCTAAGCCTCTAATCCCAGCTTTGAGTAAATTTAATAGCTACCAGTTAAACCCCGGCTAGAATCAATCATTAATTGCATGGGTAAATTTCCCCCAGCAGGAATTTATTTTAGATCCTATGTGCACATATTCATTAGARTAAGAGATCTGAGGTGAGGGAGGAGACAGGGAGATGATGCAACTTCCATCCTTGACTAAAGGAGAGGTCATGCTACAGCATTGACTATCCTCCATAATAATATCTGCACTGGTTATATTTGGTGAAACTTCCTATTCATACTGTAATTCTGTCCATAACAGAAAACACACCTCTTATCTGGTGGCTCTGTCATCAATTCTGTTTCTATTTGAGTCCATCCTTTAATAAATCTCTGGACGCAGTACAGATTCTCTATCTTTTTGGTTRTGTCGAGGCACTTTAAATCTAGGTTACTGCTTCATTACCTCTGCAGCTGGAATTTCACAGTACTGCCCTTTTTGCCCCAGTCTAAAACCTAAGGCAAACTGCTCTGCCTCAGAAGCTGTCAAGTGTTATTGTGCCGGTAGACCCAACTGAGGCTTTTTTTCTTTTTTTTTTTTTTTTTTTTTTTTTTTTTTGGCATTGAATTTCCTCCCAGCTTGATCTTTTCCTCCTTAAATTTACAAGAAATAATCATCTGTAAGTGTCCCATCCAGAATTACATTCTTTGCTGTGCTCAACCCAGAGGACTGACAGAAGGCTGGTGCAAGCCTTTTGCTAGCTCACAGTATGCCGAAGCACAGTTGCCCCAGAGTATCTTTTTTGCATTACTTAATTGAACTAAGGTTTACAGAAATGAAGAAAGTCATGTGAAGACAGGCACTTAAACTGCTGTATGGTCTCTCATACTCAGGAAGTAAATGGAAAATGAGTAAGTAGATACAAAGAAATAAAACTTGAATTATGCTTGTTCTTGGCATAATATCACAGTGCATATGCCATAATTCATGTTCACATTGCAAAATACATGGGATGGATACCAAGTAAGCAAAACTTGACTTTAACTTATTCCCTTAGCTATGCAAATAAGACGAGACTCAAAGGACTTCAAGAACATTTCCTAATAGGACTTTTTCAAGAAGAGATGACAAGGTATAAAGGTATAAGTCATGTTTCCTCTTCTRTCCTTTTTTGCTACATCAGTGGCCTGTGTAATTCTAACTTTTCCTCCATCTGAAAAGAAGTGGTTCAACTTTTCTTCATAGTCTAATAATTTTACTTTTTGAGTTGTCATGAGCAAGCATGTCTTCCTGAAGATTTTTTTTTTAAATGCCCACTGCAGTCAAAGGTACAAGTGCAACTTGCACAAGCACATCTTTGTTAGCTTTAAATAAGACAGCTTAGGRTGCATAATAGCTGCCTGTTACTGATGCCCTGTGATTAAAAATGTGAGCTAAATTATTGAATTAATAAGTTAATAAGCTAGGAAATGAACGGGCTACACTGCTGGAGAAACCCAAGCTAACAAGTTAAAGTTGGTTCAAACTTGCTAATACAAGCTGTACTTACACTGGATCTGCAGAGCTGAGAACTCTTTTCTGTGATCTTGGACCTAAGTTACAACTTTTCATGTAGCAATACATAGCAGTCTAATGGTCAGTAGGTCACTTAGTCAATCATAYGCTGAAATGAAATCCAGACACACTTTACCTTCCCCATGACTTGGTTTTGATGGGTGGAATGAGAATTAGGCATCAGGCCAGAAAGGAGCTGTACCATGCTCTGAGCTGGTTTCTGATCTCAAGAAACCAGAGTTTGGGTGTATTGTACAGTACAACTGTTCTTACACAGGACTCAGCATCAATGCCTGCTTATAAAGCAAGTTTAGACTATTTCAGACTAATTAATGAGTTTAAGTAGTGAGTGCATACATAAAAAATCTTTATTTTCCTAGTTTAATCACACTGTGGAATCACGCCTTCTTAGAAGAGAGTAAAATAGCACGGATATTTTAATTATTTCCCTCTTTTTCTTCAAGTAGTGTGTCATTAATTTCCTTTTTAAGAGATTTTTGTCAGGGCTTGCTTGACTTCTTGCTAAAGGAATAATCCCTATTTGTACATAGCAACAATTCACCTCATATATTTAGAACAGAATTTGAAAATAGTCTTATTTTTATTACATTAATCCTTTAAGGAAGGTTTAAATTAGTTAATGTGGTCATAGCATCCTCATTCTAAACTTGTGCTTGCAATGTCTGAAAACAGCTATCTCAAAAAAGTGTCATGTTTCTTACCATGCTACATTTTTGTCAGTTTTATAAGGTATAAAACCATCTACTAATGAAGACCAGACACTCAATTAACCAAAAACTTAAGTTTTTTTATTCAAACAATATTTAATTAAATTGGAAAATCATTGAACCTAAACAGAAATATTGAACCTAAACAGAAACATATGTCAAATTGCTCTCCCCTGCATGACTACTACAGCTTGCAACACATTCATTTTAAAATGCCAACAAATGCTAGCACCAGAACATTTGCAAATGTCAGATTTTTTTCTAGTTAGGTTTTTAAAGCTTTAACTCTGAATGACTTATTAATTTCATAATCCATTCTACTTCTTTCTAAATGATAAGCTTTTTTCTGAAGTGGAAAATTATTTATTTGTACTGAGTGCAATCAATCTAATATTCTAAACTAATTAAAATATCTAAAAGGAGTGAATCATCCCCAAATGATGATTCTCTAACTRCCACTTTCCTCACATTTTACTTTCTTGGGTAGGATTTGCATTAACTTTTTCTTAGCTTATTTTCTAAGAAAACAAGGTTTGTAGAAAGGGTTGGTCCTCATCTGATAAGTTTTGAATTCCTTTTCCAATTTCATCTGAATCTGGCGGAAGGTTAGAAGTCTCAAARATGCTACGAAGACCTTAAGGAGAGACACCATTGCTGACACCGGCCCTGAGAGGAAGGGGAGGGGAACTCGATGGCAGGAGTTACATGACAACTTGCTGCATCCTAGCCAGCAAGTTGCTATTAGTCCAGGCAACAAGTTGATAAAGGGCAAGTAAAGGATAGAGAGTTCTGCCTAGAAGGATGTACAAAWGAGCTAGGAATACTGCAAGGTGCAGGGACGACATTTGAGATACAGAAAGGAGCTGAGGGTATTGGAAGGAAGTGTAGGAGGCAAAGAGGAAGATTGGAGAAACACTGTGATGGTATCAAAGCGATGGTACCTGTTGAATCAATATTTAAAATTAGAAGAGATCGTTATAAATGATTATGTAATTTGGGGACACTGTCTCAGGATTTTCAGTTTATTTTCCAAACTTGAGAATTTAATGATCTGCAAATAAGAGAGTTCTGGCTTTCCACATTTGATAAGCTGAGAGAGCAGCAATTGATATAATTGTCACATTTTTCATCTCTGTCCATGAATACATTATGATTTATAAAGAGGAGTAGTTTTTAAATGAATATGAACCTTACACCTCAATTCTGATAGAAACAGAGATGTTGCRGAGTAATGATTTTAAGACTGTACTTTCTCATTTTGCATCCAGTTTAGTTCTCTCCACTTAGTTTTACGTTGACTAGCTGAATTGCATTCTCCCCAGCATCTAAATTCTGTTCATATTTTTGCCATTGTGCCTCAAGTATATCTGAAGTCAAATGAAAACAGATCCTTTGTGGGCATACATTCTTAGCTCTTAAAGTATAGCTGTTTGTACGTTGGTTATGTGAACTGTTTAATCTCGCAATAGAAATTCAGAATTTAGTATATTGTTCTTTAAAGCAAATCATGTTAGTTTGAGCTGCAACTTTGCTTAAAGTACATTGTTCCAATTGCAGCCATGCAGGCAGTTAAGCTGCTTCCTTGTTGAGTGTGTATTTATATGGCAAATCTTGCTGGAAAAAATGAAGCTTGTCCTTATTAATAAGTAGTCATTTAGCATTTTGGTATATTGGAGCCCAAATGTGACTTGCCTCATCATGTCTGCAGTTTTTGTAAAAGTTATGGGAAATCCTGGTCACCTACACATAAATTCTTTTAACATGTGTGCAGCACTGTGAGCGATCGTTCAGRTTCCCTTGAACTACATGGAGCAGAGTCCTTCTAAAACTCTGCCTGCAGTGTGTGGTGGAGCATTTGTTTTTTCTCAGCACCRTATCAATGGCAGATACTGCAACCTGCCAGAGGATGTGCTTTGTTGCCTGCACACTGCATAAGCACATTTTATAGAAATGTAGACTTGCCATGGATTTGTTTTTTTTTATTTTGTTTTGGAGGGACATCTTACTGTATCTCAAGTGACTGGATGATTGAATAGCTGTGTAGAAAAATGTTTCAAGATATGGGAAGAACGCTTTGATGTTTCTTAAACTACATGATTGTCAGTGAGAGAGAAAGCATAACAGACTTGGAAACAAATATGATGCATTTGCACAAGAGAACRCATGTTGTAATTGGTGCTCTGTCCTCAACTGTGCTTCTGGAGCTGGAGAACTAAGACCAAGACGGTGAGTGGAATTACTACTTGTAGACCAGTGATGACTAATATTGGCTCCAAAACTTAAAGGATCTTATGTAAAGAACTGCCTACCCACAGAAGTGTGTGGTGTAGACACAAGTCTCAGTATAAAAACTGGCCACCTATGGCTGCTGTGWGCCTGTGGCTAGCTAGTTTGATGCTGCAGTTCCATAATGATCTACAATGTTGTTGCGAAGGTTGTTTTCTTAGCATCAGCATCACAGCTTAAAAAGAATGGGACTTTCATACTGCACTGGACAGAGCTTCTAACATTTTCTCGGTTTGTAAAGGGCAGTTCCACATCCTATTATAGGGAGGAGTGTAGAGTCARATAGGGGCTGATTGATGCCCTCTGTTTTGTGCCTGATGAATTTTATGGATTACAATGAATAAAAGGCTAATTTGTCTCCTAAAGCATATGTTGATATAAATGTGATGACTTTCTKTACTACCTGGCTTGTGTTAATGGAGTGTTGTTTCAGTGTATTGTGTTTCTTGCTCGTTCTGACTATACCAACTTTGTCTTTGTCTGGTCTGAACTTCCTATTCATTACAAATTGGTTAACAGCAATAAGCACTTCAGGAAAAAGATATTTCTTAAGTTATCAAACTCAAAGCTTGAATAAATCGAAGAGGAGTGCAGGCAGACTTGCCAACTGTAAACAATAAGCACTTTTTAAAAGTGTAGAATGGCTTACAAATCAAACGCAGCCTAAACGTCAGGCTGAACTGCAACTCAGTTGTGCTCTGTGGAATCATAGTACACACAAGAACCACAGCAGCACCGGTGACCATGATGTCAACTGCTTGCTTCTCTGCTATGCTCTTTTCCCACCCTGCCTCTTTCATGCATAGTGCAACACAGTACAGGCCTACAACGGGAAATGGCTCTGGGGTCCCTGGATTCTTCCCGTTAACTTTCTTCATGACTGACTGCTAACTCTTGCATGAAGGGAGACTGGCCCTCCCCATTAGCTTTGACCTGTAAGAAACTGTTGAAATTCTTGGGTCTACACACACTTATACCTGAGTTTGAAAAGATAATGCCATCTCCTTATTTACTTTTCCCCAYAACCTCCATTCTTGCAAGCTATTTTTTGGTTTCCTCTGCTTTTCTTGCAGTAATTCAGAATGCTCTACTGAACATTGGACACAATGTTACCTGCTGCACCTTTCCTTTTGGTCCTGTGGCAGCAAGTGTGTACAGAGGCTAAGTAGTTTTTTGTGTGTGTGTGTGTGTGTGTGTGTGTGTGTGTGTGTGTGTGTGTGTGTGTGTTAGAAGTAGAGTCCTCTCCCACCTACTACTTCTACAAGACAAAGCTATCAATTACAACTGTAGCCTGACCAACACCCCAAGGTAGCAGGCAAATGTTGGTTAAAGTTAAAACAGAAGAAATCACGATACAATTTTTAATTTATGTATTATTTTAAGAAAGGTGTCTTACTCCAGGAGAAAGCAATTTGACTGTCAGTGAAAGAGCTATCAGGGAACAGAAAATAAAGAACTGCATTTATTAATTAAGGCTCTGCATCTGTCTTTTATGGCAATTCGTCAAAAACATGCATGTTTTGGAAGCCTCTGAATGGAAAAAGGTGTCTTTTCATTCTTGGAAGAGGAGAGTGTYCTTTCAAGGATACAATGGTGCTTTTTCAAAAACCAGTTAACTGTGCAACATAGGGACATACCAATGGAAGGGTCTTTCTAGGCCAAACCTTGCTCTACCACTTGGGGTAACTATTGACTAATTGTCTAGAATTCTTGTTTCCTGAAGTATCTGTAAGTATCACATGTTTGATATGAGTAGAATCAGGGAAAATACAGATAAATTGCTTAAGAAAACACCTTTTGAATGGTGTCTGTGAACTAGATTCCTCCCTCACCACAAGTTACAGGGAGCAGGAAGCAGAAGTGTTTCAACTTTGGCATTGAGGGCTTCTCTGACTTATCCCCGCTGAAAGTGTGATCAGTGAGCAGGACCTCTGCCAAAACCACTTTTCCTCTCTTTCTCCCCCCCCCCCATTTTTCCTCTCCCACAGTTTCCACAGAAACAGATTAGTACAAATAGTACAGTTTTTGGGTGCCTTTCCACAGCAGTAAATGTTTTTTAACAAAAGAGKCTAAATGAAACATTGGCTAATTAACATCTCATTTCTGTGAAAAACTTCAGTAGAGTTTCAATCCAGTGCTTATCTGGATACTAAAAGATATATTTAGAACTTYTCTCCCCCACTCAACATTTTAAACCTCATATGCTAACTCAGGGATTGCATGACTGTCTAAGAGCAGAAATACTAAGCCAATATTGTAACCTATTGCTTAGTTTAGGGCTTTTTTTGTTTGTTTGTTTATTTTTTTCCTACTACTCATCAGTAACATTGGTAAGTGTGGCCAACCACTCTATCACGTGCCATGTGCCAAAGCCAAGCAGCTCATGAAAGCAGAATCTTCCCTAATATTGTACTTATTTGATGACCTTTAGGTAATTTTGTACACCCGAAACACAGTGAAGGTGACTGCACTTAGCACATTCTCCATGCTCCTGGCAGACCACAAGCAGGTATCTGAGAGACCTGGTTCACTGAAAGGCTTACTCTAAGTTTGCCATGGAGTAATTCAGTGCAGCCTCATGACCATCTACTGCCTATAAATAATTTCCCTTTCTGAAAAATGTTATCATGTGAATCATTGGGCTCAGTGCTTAAAGAACTGGCAAGTACCTTTAGATCCATATAACAGACACACATTGCTGGGATATTTTCAGGCCTCTGGTCCACATCCTCAGCTGCAGCAGATAGCTTATTTGTACACTCACAGTAGTGATACGGTGGTTCAGTGAATGTCTAGCTAAGCAAGCTGCTGTGAAATTACGTTGTTGTGGAATGTGTTCCTACTACTATATTTGAAATTCTGAGTGTTTACTATACTCCTTCTTGACAGCAATCAGAATGCAATTGTACTCCTTTTATCAACTAGCCAGAAGGATATAGGGATTACTTTTGCTYATGCTAACGAGCTTAGATCAATCCATAAGTAAATGAAGGATCAACAGTATCTCTAGACAGCAGCAAAGAGAAGGGAGATAGAAAGGTGGAGGACAGCCTGTATTCTGGATCTTATTCAAATTATGTGAAGAATGAGGYGTATAAAAGGAGGATACTGTGGTATGGCTACAGCCTAGAACATAGGTATCAGTATTTTCTGAATGGATGGTAAGGAATGAGATTTGAAAGTCAGTAAAAACATACTGTAGGAACTGCCATAATCCATTTTAGTTTCAGGTCTGTCAATCTTTGACATTAATGCTGTGACTTTTAAAGCATTTTCAGTGGTTAGACTCAGACTTACTAAGGACAACAGGTGTTCTGCTGCCAGCTTCATAGGGGACAGAATTTCAATCCAATAAGAGTTACTGGATTGGATTGGAAGATTAAAGGCAGTCAGAAAATTMATGGAAAAACAAGGGTGACAGCAGGCACGAGACAGCAGTCATTTAAAGAACACACTCTGCAGGTCAGTGTCTGAGCAGCACGTGCTGCCACAATAGCTTGTTTTCTCCTTCTGCCCTTGCACTCTTCTGCTTTTCCTTGGGCAGCAGCTTTGCGGCAGCCTTGCGGCAGGAGAGGGCAGTCCCCCCGAGCACCACTCAGTGGTGTACCCCTGCTCTTCGCCAGCCCGCAGGAGCAGCAGCGACCGCCAGCCAGCCCTGCTGGCAGGAGCTACTTCAGGCTGCGTCCTGGCTCTGCTAATTTTCTTCCTCCTGTTCACATGGCACTAGCCCTAATATGCAGAAAGAAAAGCCGTTCACCTCCTAGAGGCCTTCTGAGAAAACTGTGAGTGGAGACAGAAATACATGTTTGTTTTCCCAGATCATCTCCCTGTTCTCTGCAATGCTTGCTCTTTACTGTCTTTTCAAAAGTTGAATGCTGCCACTCACAGACCTTATCTGTGGGCAACAACATCCTGTTTTGCTGTACTGCTGTAAAGCACTTTATGCCTTTATGCCATCACTGAACCTTAATAGAGGAACAAAAAGAGAACATATTTTAGTTAGCCTCAATTCTGTGGTTAAGGTTTTATTTAATCTTTTATAATCACATTCTTAACTTAAAATTACTTGTACAGCACAGTAGCTGACTGTTTACAGCTGCCTTTACATAATTAACTTGATAGAGAAGAACCCAATCCTCTCTGCTTGAAATTCTTGTTTTATCACTAAATAAGATGCTTTTTCCCTTTCTCCCATTTCAGACTAATTCACCAAGGGATTTAGAGAGATAAATTTGAAAAATCATACAATCACAGAATGGCTGAGGTTACAAGGGATCTTTAGGGATCACATAGTCCAACCCCTCTGCTCAAGCAGGGTCACCCAGAGAGGGTTGCCCAGGACCTGTCCAGATGGCTTCTGAGTATCTCCAGAGAMGGAGACTCCACAACCTCTGTGGGAAACCTGTGCCAGTGCTGTGTCACCTTCACAGTAAAGAAGTTTTTCTTTATTTTCAGAGGGAACTTCCTGTGTTTTGGTTGTGCCTGTTAACTCTTGTCTTGTTACTGGGCTCATCTGAAGCGGGTCTGGCCCTGTCCTCTTTATAGTCTCCTTTCAGATAAAAGTAAGTAACTTTTTTTTGAAAAGAATGGAGGAATTGCAAAAGGTGATGGCCTATTAAACCCCAATATATTTCAATATTTTGTGTTGCCTGAAAATCATTTTCATAATTCTTTTGGAAATCTGTATGATTCTTTTTTGACTRTCTCAGCACACTTCAAAGAATTTAATTGAAATTACTTACTTCMTGCATTAAGTTTTCTGTCTCCCCCAAACCCTGGATTTCTCATAATACTGTCTTTTAGATTTTGCATGCTAATGAATTATCTCCGCTTTTCCCTTCCTACAAGGCTTCAAAATAAGCATTAGAAGTGTAAACAACCTAACTATGAAGAATACATTAGGCTTTTAATAGTCTTTTTGTTCAGTTCTCCGTGGTGCTGTTAGTGGCATAGGTAAAAATCAAACAGTTAAGTATAGCTGATGCAAGGAGGTGTGAAACTACAGCTTACCAGTATGATTGTGCCCCTGGGAGGCTTAAAACTGAAGAAGAGTGTGTGCTGTTACTGCTGCTCTTTTTCAATAGTATTTTTTCTCCCTGAGTGGGGATGGCTCAACTTTGTGCCTTTGGGCTTTAGAGGAGCATCCTCAGAGAAAGCTTCTTATTTGTGTTCTCTTCCTAGGCAGATTCATGCTCCCACCTGTCCATATGTGCTATTGTGATTTCCCTTCCTGGGAAGCATGAGTACAGGAAGGCATTCTAAACTTGWACTTACTACAGGCTGTATGTATGGCTGATCATAATTTTTTTCAACAAAGCAAACTTCCTTTAGGTTGGATTAAATGAAGTTTCTATGGGAATATACTAATATTCACATTGTAATTAAGATTTAAAAATTAATGTAATTGTACCACCTGCCTGGTATATTAGACCATTTGTAATAGAATATTTCTAATTGTTAAAYCTAGAGGACAAATTAAGCTGAAACTGCAGCTATATCATTACTTTCTATTATACTTTTGTATGTAAAAGAGGCAATTGACTAGTGTAAAAATAAAGTGATGATGATTTTGCCAGCCCTTTGCCAGCCTGCGCTTAGAAACCACGCTTGGGATAGATCATAGCAGARTATGCTACCAATTTTACCATTTTTAAATTCTGATGGTCTCTAATTCCCAGCATGGTTCCTCAGTTTATTTTAGAAGCAGAGCTAGAGAGTCTCTCCTTTCTGCCCCTGAACTGTAGGAAGGCCAGCCTCAAGGCTTTTGTCCATAGACTCTCAAACACAGGTAAATAATTCTTTTAGTATGTTGGAGATTACTCATTAGTATTTAGAAAGGAGCAATGAGCTTTGCTGGATAAATTGGAAAACTTGAGATACGCATAGTAATGACACTATTAGCTATTTACCTTGTGGTAGCACCTGCAGGTCCTTCAAAATGTTGTTTCTTCACTGTATGAGGCACTTCATAGCACTCTAAATTCTACGCAATCCAAGTTAATGGTAATGAATGGTAGATGAACATAGTCAACAGGGATAAGTAACAGTAGGGCAATTTTCATACCACGAGCAGGTTACAGCATAGAAACTATTTAATTACTGACAAAGATTTTGTAGATAGAGAGGTACTTAATGTAGGAATTTGGAGGAGTAAAAGTAAGTTTTGTTTTTAGGGAACTTCTCCCGTACAAGAGGAAAGAAGCAAGAAGCTAAACAAGAAAAAAAGTTGGAATGATGCACTGTAAGACTCTTGCAGAAGGATTCCTCATTTTCAACCAGATAATATGGTGTCTTTGCCTGATAGAGAAGGGACTACCTTTCAACATCTGCATCTACAGTTACTGGTCCAATGACAGCAAAATTTGCATCATACATAGTTTTTTTCACATTTCCCCTACTGCCAAGACAGCCTAGTAACTGGACAATAGTAGTCCTAGCTCTGCATTCCTCAGCGATGCTACACAGTCTCCAGAAGTACCGTATTCARCCTTGTCTGGATAGCTAAAAGGCCGTGTCTTGTTGACCTGTCCTCAGGACCACATGCTTCCAGGAGCACATGCAGCCTATTCCTTGACATCTTTACTGTTTTTTAGTAGATTATTTAAATTCCAAKTTGAAAGGTAGTCAGGGAGTAAAGCTGCATAATAAAGGCACAGTTTTGATCCTATAGTAAAAATGAACTCACCAAGAAAAGGTAAAGCTGTGGATCTATCTCCCTTAAGAACTAAGGATAACCACAGATCATTGCTTTTTTTCGAAGTGTGTTTTTTATGTGTGCCACAGAGCAATGCACGTACACATGATTTTCAAAATCTGCACCAAAGCACTCCATTGTGCTGCCTCTCCTCTTGGAGTAAAATAAGAAAATGAGCACAAAGGATGGGGGAAAAAAAACCCTATATATGCAGCAGTTGTAAATCACATCACATGCAAGTGTGATGAATAAAATATAATGACTAGAGAATGCGAAGGGTGAGAAACTGAAGAGAGGTATTAAGAGCCTGGCAAAGAGGCTAGGACTAGGGTAYGCCATGAAGAGTGTTAAAAGTAAAGACAAACTGTGTATGTAGAATGCAATACAAAGCCATTCTTTGCAGCCCTGCTTAAAATGGAAGGGAACGGGGTAAAAGCTGGCGCTCTGACAGGGTCAGAGAAGACTCGTGTATTATGAATCCAGGCTGTGTTTGTAGCCGGTTTAAAACGACAGTGCGATTTGCATGAACACGACGAAGTTCTTGAAATGGTACTCGAACACGTCTGTGTCCTGGCACCCGGTTAGCACGACGCGTTGCCAGCGCCAGGAGCGCTCAGGAAGGCCGCTCCCTCCGTAAGCACCGTCGCTCACGGCCTTCACTACAGCTGTGCTGGGGACGTTAATTTTTTTTATGTGCCGTTGCTGTTCTTTTGGCGGGGTTTATACTAAATTCTTCCCTGCTCCCCCTGGATTCTTCAAACTGATTTTTTTTTTTTTCTGGCTTTCATTACGGCAAAGCGAACCGCGGCAGGCCCGGCGGGAGGCTGAGGAAAGGGGCGCCACAAGAGCCCTTCGGCCGCATCCCTCCTTCCTCCTCCACGGCCCGACCRCCGCCGCCCCCCGGCCCAGGCTTCGGCCCCTTCCAAGAGGCCGGGGCCGGCCCAGCTTGACGAGACGTTTAACCGAGCGACGCTGCAGTCTCCCTGGGCGGCCGCCTGCGAG
>NW_028185038.1:5921726-5946786 GCF_003343005.1 Rhea americana | reverse complement strand
CGTGTTGGCCGAGGAGCCGTCGCCGCGAGCGGCCCGCAGAGGCGCCGGCCCCCGCCGGCCGTGGCGGGCCCTGCCTGGGCGCGGCCGCGCCTCGCGTCTCCGGCGCGCGGGGAGGCCCTGGCTGGCGGCGGGGGCGCCCAGCGTTGACTTCTTTTAACAGATCTTGTCGTTCGGCCCCGAGGCGCTGCGGCTCGGTGTTACAAGCACGAGGCTCCCGCGTGGCAGGCTTTCCGGAGGGTCTCGGCGCGTCGCGGGGCAGCAAGCCCTCTCCGCGTGAGCGATTCCCAGCTCCGGCTCCGTCAGCTTGGGCAGACGCGAGGGTCTGGAGGTGCTSGGGACTCACTTCTCTTGGCTGTGATTTTATTTTTGTTTTTTAGAAGGCTCTTATGCACTTCTCCAGTTTGAGAGCAAACGGCGGGTTGGTGCTTACTGAAAGGTACATTGGTTTGTGCTTGCTTCTGCTGTGACTTGTCACTCTTCAAGCATCATACATGCATTTTATAAGTCTTCTTATTTCTCTTTTGTCAGTTCTTTATTCTAGCTTCTATTTTCAGTTCTTCATTTGAGCAATATATTTTACATGTTATTAAAACTGTCTTGCTTGTTTGTTTACCCTAAGTTTATGTACAACTGAAAGTCTAGATTTGATTGTCAAGTCAGTAATGAGTCTTCCTTTAAAAACRTATCTTCTAAAATTAAATAGAATGTTATGTAGTAGTTGGGAGAAATAATGGAAGATGATGTGTGTCGCTCTAAAATACTGCTCTGTGCTAGAGTTAATTCCTTACTAACAGGTGAATTTTATTAATTTAGAAACTTGCCCATATATTAGTTGAGTGACATTGGAGAAAGGTAATATCTTTGTCTAATTATAGATAGAAACTATGATCTCCTTTCATAAATATAAGAGTAAAAAACCCTCCTCTGCTCTGCCCTAGCTTGTTAAGTGACAATATTGTGTTACGTCACTAGTTTGGTAACACTTCTATGAGTTAATTTATTAACTTGTCCATCTAAGTTGTTGTGTCTGCTTCTCTGCAACTGCTAATAGCTGAAATGGGTAGTGGCCAGTTTCTGTAATGATCACATTCATGTATATTCTCAGTATTTTTTTTTTCTAGACTAGTGAACTATGGTCATAGTATATTGTTTACTTCTGTTTTTTGGGTGGATGGGTTCATGTTTAATAATTTGCATGTAAGTGTCAGAAGAGGTCTCTTCTAAGTGTTATATTCAGCTATGTAAGCCATAAATTTTAGGTCTGCTTGATAATTGCGCAGGGTGAATTCTGCGGAAGTGTTACAAGTATCTGAGCATTGCACACTGTGAAATTTCAGCAGAGTCATTGGAGCAGTTGGGATCTGCTCAGGTGCCTAAAATTCCATGGGGATATCTCATAACTCTTAACATGTCATTGAAGGACAGGAGCATCCTTGCAATTTTCTGATTTTATTTTATTTTTTTTTGCCTGAAACTTTCCTCTGTTTTTCAGATCTATTTTCAGATCTTAAGGTTCTGATTCTGCTGACCTGAGGGTGGCTGCTAAAGTTACCTGTGAAGAGTCAGAGAGCTCTGTCCACACGTGTGAGTAGTCATGTTCCTCTTCAAGATCATTCCACTTTTTTTTGTCTCATCTCATTCAAAGATTTTGTTATCCCTATTTATCTTTTGGTCTAAATTGCTGCGCTGCTGAGTTCTGTGAGAAGAGATGAACATGAAAAAGGAAGAGATTAAATTTTAAGTTTAGGGGAATACATCAAGTCATCCTCTCAATCCTTGCAAGATGAAACCTTGGTAGAAGAAGGAATAATTGAGAGTAATCATGTTTAACAGGAAGTTTTCAACGTGCTAAATTTATATTAACAGCATAGTCTGTGTGGAAAGGGGTTGGATGCAGCTGTGATATGGTTGGCAAGAGTGACAGTGGTGGTAAATGAACTGTTTAGTGTTGAATCCCTTTCTTTTATAGCCTAACATGCATGCTGCCTTGGGTGGGTATTAAGTCCCCTTAACATGTCCCTTCTCTCTTCCCAAGTACATGATGTTTCTAGCTGTACAAATTCTTTAATTGTTGTTTAACTTAAAAACACAGAAAGCTATGTGGTTTTCTGAACTATTGCAGGGCACACAGTCCTGGGAGTGATGAGAGTATGTTTTTGTTTTGCTCTTAAGGAGACAGGAAATAAGCCATTCTTCTTGCTCCTCAGGCTGCTCTATTCTACACTGTGCCTTAAACATGGAAACTGTAGAAATGACTAGTGTATCCTTGAAACGTCCTCATTCTGAGGATGGTGTGGCTAATGCAGCTGAAATTAAAAGACAGAAGATCTCAGAGAAGCCTAAGACAGGGAACAACTCTGGGCAGAGCGYTGAGACTGTAACAGAGCAACCTGAAAAATCTCTGCTTGAGGACACGAAAAATGAAATAATCCCCAATGAGGAAGGTGAGGAGCAGGAAGATGAGGAACTAGAGGACAGTGATGAAGATGGAGATCCAGAGAGCTTTGCAGATATGATGAAGCATGGACTAACAGAGAGTGATGTTGGCATAACTAAATTTGTTAGCTCTCATAAAGGGTTTTCTGGAATCTTAAAAGAGAGGTAACTCTTTGTCTTGCTATGTATGTTAATTCCTTGTCTTAATAGCTGTTGTTCTCCATTTTCCTTTTCTCACAGGATGCAATTGGATTATACGTGGCTATTTGAGGTTCATTGCTTTCTTTTTCTGATGCTGAGGCAGAAAGAAAAGTTTTATTTGGCCTTTTTCTGGATTGTTTTTCTGCTTWTTTTTTTTTATTTCCTGACAAATGGAACTCTGAGGAAAAAAGCTCTGTATGTGTGGATATACAGGATTATACTAACCTTTGCTATTTGTCTTGCTGTTCACAGTGGTATACAGCATAAAATCTTTTTACAGTATGCTTACCTCTTACACAGTTCTTCAGTACTGACACAAGATGCACTGGATAACAGTGTTAAAGTTGTCATTCTCCATTTCTTCCTTGCTTTTTTTGTGCTAAAGTGGCTGAGTGTGTGTATTGGCAGATAGTCCTTCTGACTTTAAATAATACTCTGAGTTATACCATCATTTACAAAACACAAAAGCAAGGAAGTCTTATAGCTTAGGATATGGAATCCTACATTATATACTTAGTAAGCTGCTTGGTTGTTAGTAGGTTTTTATTTCATGAAGCTTACCATCTTTTTTTTTTATTATTAATAAATAGCATCTTTTAATAAAACTCTCAGAATGCAAATACAAAACCTTCTGAATCAAGCATCCATTATTGCCTTAACTTAGAAAAGCAGTTAAAGCACACTTTGTTTTAGACAACAAAAAGTCTGTGTTTCTGTATATCAATTTCATATATAGATCATCTTACATAAAGTTTAAATATATAAATAATCAAATATACATAGTATATTCCTTATGTGCAACATAAAAGAGCTAGCATAATCGTCCACTGGTGAACACAGTGTGTTTTTTAACTGCTTTCTCTGAGATTTGCTGATTTCAAATGGAGGTGGCCAGATGTAGCAGTGTGGTAGAGATGTTTGCAGACTCATCATTTTCTTTGTGCTAGTCGGTAGTACTTATGACTAATTAATCCTCATATTTGTATGGTAATCATCACTAGCATGTCTAGACAGCTACAGATAATAAGGTAGAGGACATGTAACACTCCTATGGAAGGCATTCTACCAGTATGATGTGCAGATGCACGGAAATATGATAAAAGTAGGCTTGGAGGATTATTTATCTCTCAACATTTAATAAGCCAAGAGTTTGGGGATTTTGTATTTGTTTTTGTCTTTACAAGTAGTTGCTATGTAAAAAAAAAAAGAGGCAAGATGTTTTTACTATTGCACATAGTGACTTGGACTAAATATGACAGTCAAATTCTGTTTTGCTGTCCTGGAGTGTGCAGAATAACTCTTTACTTAAAAAATGTTCTTTATAATTGAATATATATGTATGTAACAAAGTTGAATTTCGTCCTGCTTTTCTTAGACTAGCTAACATACCATGTATTCTGTAGAATGACAGGGTTAACACATTTGTTCGTATTGTAACAACACAGTAGAGCCTTAATTGTCAGTAATGACTAGGACTGAGGATATGAATTATTGATCTCCATAAGTTAGTAAAGAAATGACTCAGAGTAATTACAGCAGTTGTCTGATTATTCACAATGAAGTCTTTTGTTTATATACAGTAGACTTTCTACTTTGTTCTCTTGGTTTTTTTGAGGGGCAGGCATAGGTAAGCTTACTGATGGCTGAAGTTTCTTTTGTGCACTCCTGAATAAATTCTGATAACAAACAGCTTCTTGGAAAGAGAATTCATGTTTGTTTGTTTTTTTAACTACAATTTTAATGCATGTTTCTTTCTATCAGATACTCGGACTTTGTTGTTCATGAAATAGGAAAAGATGGACGTGTGAGCCATTTGGATGACTTTTCTGTTCCAGTGGATGATGAGGTAAATTCTGAGGTAAAGATTTGGTAGTGACTATACTCTTTAAAAAAGAAAAGAAAAGAAAACAATTTGTACCACTCTCTTAACTTTTTTTTTCTATGTGAGTTATTTTATTATCTTTTTTAATACACTTAGGACCCATCAGAAGAAACATTTACAGTTTTGTCAGATGAAGATAAGAAGCGTTTAGAGGAGCTGCAGCTTTTTAAGAATAAGGAAACTAGTGTTGCCATAGAGGTAAAATTAATAACACGAAACTTTGGGRGAAGGAAGGGTAGGAGTGAGTGAGTGACTGGAAGGTACATGTTTTCTACTGCATGTCAGGTATAGAGCAGCTTGAACTTGGTATAACAGCAGGTATTAGAGAAAACGTTGCCACTTTAGGGTTCAATTCTGTAAAGCCTTACAGGTGAACTCAAATTCATACACAAGTAGTCATTTTGATTTCTGTGGAATTATACTCATGAATTCAAATACATGTCATAATTTTTGTGTTAAACTTTTGGCTTTTTGTCTCAGAGTATTTTATTGGGTCGTTATGTAAGAAGGATTAAGCATCCATYCTGATGGAAAAACTGTTTCCAAGGTCAGCATGTAGTAATTTAATAGAAAAGAGGATAAAAGAGGTCTTAACAACAAAAAAGGTACAAATGAGAAAATTGATATTTTTAAACATCCAAATATTCCATATTTGAAGAACTGTTGAGCTGAATTTGGAACAAWGAAATGAGCAGGATTTTAAGTTTGATAACTTCAGATAAATATTAATTTATTAAAGAATCTTAGGGTCTTTTTTTTAAGGGGCATCAAAAAATTTAGTTTTTCCAGCATTGTGCGAGAAAGGCAAAACCTTTATTAAGACAAAAGAAGTAAATAACTCTTGTGAGTTTTTGTTCGCTAATACTGAGATAGGAGCTTGTAGCAGAGTTAACTGTTTATTTTTCAAACTAGTTTTAGTGAGTAGAGCAGACTGTTTAGGATAATTCAGGATGTTAGTGTGATTCAGTAGGTTTTCTTTAAGTGTACAAAACTTTAGCTCTGAGAGACTCCTTCTCTGTTTATATTACTTTATTTGGTTTTTGCATGCATGTGTTTTAACACAGGTAATTGAAGATAGCAAAGAAAAAAGAACAATTATCCACCAGGCTATAAAATCCTTGTTTCCTGGGCTGGAGACTAAAACAGAAGATCGAGATGGAAAAAAATACATTATTGCTTATCATGCTGCTGGAAAAAAAGCACTGGCAAGTGAGTTTCAGTATGACAGTAGTTGGGTAAAGTAAATGTTAAATTTAAACTGAAAAGTAAAAATCATTAGAAGGAAGGGAGGAGAGTGTATATTCTAATGTAGTCTAACACATTTTTTTTTTCCGTTGTACTGAGGCAGTGTATCTAAATAGCTGGGAACACAAGCGATATTTCCTACCATAGTTGGCTGAAATACAATTTTAGATTTGTACTCACTTCTTTTTTCCAGATCATTAATCAAATATAATTATGTTAGAAGTGGGAGGATTCTTTAGTGTTACAGTGGGAGTAGGTGAAATAAGGGCTTTATTTTATGTATTGTTTTAATTTAGCTTTTTCTGAATTTGCCTGGATCCGTAAGTATTTGTGCATTATAGAAGTAAGGCATTATAGATGAAACTTAACCAGCAAAATCTTGACTTCCTTGAAAAWCCATGACAGAATTCTCAATGACTTGAGTAGAGACAGGAGCTGCTTGCTTCCTTAGAAGTATAGTTTTATGCAAGCACGATGTATTTACTGCCATCTTTAAGACAATTTCGGTTATCAAGTTAGTTCTACTTTCAAAGCTAATTATATTTGCAGAAAATTGTCCTTACTAATTTTAAATTATAGTTACTCTTCTGAAAGACTACAAATAATGAATAGTATTGCATTTTGAAAATTCTTTGCCTGAATATTACGAGATCTAGGTTTTGCTACTGGGGATAAATTARTATGTTCTGGATCTATTATGGTATTATTTTTTATTTGCTTCTGTAAGTCCAGATGACTCTCTAAATGCAGAATTCTGCATTTTTAACTACAGGTAGTAGTGTTTGGTTTTGTTTAAACTGATTTCATTTCAACCTGCAAATGACATAACATGTAAATTTATTCCTTTCATTTTAAAGATGAAGGAGGTGGAGAAAGGAAAAGAGAAGGAAATAAGATAATTGAAAAGTTTAAATAAGAACATCTCCACGTTCAGTTCAGTTTGTTACTTTCAAGGCTTTTTCTAAGTGAATATGGGAATGTTGTACAAATTGGTACAAATTGTGTTGTATATTTTGTTCAGCTGTGTTTAGGAAACTTGTATGTTTGCATGCTTTATGCATGAAATATGCGTACTTAGCAGGCACAATATTCTCCTCAGTCAGTTTCGTTTTGTGTTGGTTTGTAACATTTTTCCCTCTACCTTTCCCTTTTGCTGCCTATATTCTTTAAGTGTTGTTACAGTCAAGTGGTTCTTATTAAGCTGACTGGTCTTAACTAAGAGATACTGTATAAAAGAATTGAAGTATTTAGAGTACATTGAAAATAATTTAGTGGTGTATCTTTAGAATTAAAAATCTTTAGGATTAAAACATTAACTGGAGCACCTTCATGTGAGGCAAAGGAACATCATCCATTAAAACTTGGATTCTTAAGCTGTGATGGTACAGACACTTACCTGTTCAAATTGGTTGAGGTGTGTGCACTGAACCTGTGAGGTTCAGTGAGTGTGTGTAAATGCTTGTGAATTCAGAGTTTGAGAATGCAAGGCTTTTTTTTTTTTTTTTTTTTTTAACTTTCTTTAAGTCAGGATTTTATTTGTCTTTTGTGTTTGTACAGCCAGTAATACATCTCAGTCCTAAGTGGGTCCCCTAGGCAAGAAACATTTCAGAAGCACATTATATTCAAATATTACCTGAGAGATCTATTTACTTTTGCTTTCAGCATAAAAGGTTACCAAAATACTTTTCTAAAAGCTAAAATCAGAAGCTGTTTTGTGTCTATAGTAAGTCCACACACAAAATACTTTAAATGTTGCCTTAATAAAATGTCAGTAAATTACTGTTCCGTCATTGTCCACAAATGAAGTTTCTTGCATCTATGATTGAAGCTTTCCATACGTTCACCGTTTGCCTCTGCACGATTCCATTGCATAACTGCCTAAAATGCTCATCCGCCACCTAACTGTTGGATGCTGTCTACAGCATAAACAATCCCATAACCATAAACCTGCATGTTCACCTCTAAAAACCCTTCGACAGTTTAAAAATTAAATGCTGCTCTTTTGTGCTCTTTATGCTATGCACTGGGACAGAGGTCAGAACTGCAACAGGTAAGAGATGTTGACATTTCATACTAAAAATGAAATGCCAACTATTGCGACCTCCTAAATAGTGTAAAGATTGGCCAAACTAGTTAAAAAAAAAAAAAATCTAAAAATTCCTACACATAAGTCACACTTAAAATTCTCAGAARTGGCCAGCAATTGAGCTTGTGCTGCCTCTTTTTTGCTAGTGCGATATAGATCCTAGTCATTCAGTGCAGAGAAAGTCTGCCAGTAAGAAGTGATGTGAAAGGCCAGGATTGATGATACCCCTCAAATTGCAGCAGAAGATTTGGGAGGGAAAAAAAGGCTTGAAAAATATGATTCTACTGTCACATATGTAACATGAATCKGAAAAATAGTAATAAGGAATACAAACTGTTCTTCACATCTGCGTACCCAATTGAATAATTTCAGGTGTTGGGCAAGGACTAGTTAAACACTGGCACTGAAACTGCAGCCTTCTAGCACTGGGAAGGGAGGGCAGTGCTGTGGATAGGCTCCTGGCTGTGTTGACCAAACCATGATGAGGCCGTTGGTATATTGTATTTAAGAGTGCTTTAGTCCATCTTGGATTAGGGCTCCCTTTTTGAAGGTTGTCTAAATGAGGGCATGCAAGATGAACTTTGAGAAATATTCCAGTTAGAGAAGACTTTCCTTGTGAATTACTGTCTAATTTTCTCTCTTTTCTAATTAATGAATCGTTCATGGAGGTATTATATTCTTCAAGCTGAATCCAGTATTTCATTGATCATGTTTAAGGATATGCGTGAAAGTAAATTGATTGGTGTCTCAGAAGGGAGGTCAACAGGAGCATGAGACCTCTTAACAGCTCCTTGATCATGGTGTCTGGATTAGGTCCTGCAAAACCCTTTAGTATTTTTAGGGGAGATTCTGTTTTGAAACCAATGGTGCAAGGCAAGTGTTGCAATAATTAAGTGATTAAAAACTATTATGTAAAAGATATTCAGTGCTGTAGCATGAGAAATTGTTTTGACAGAAGCAGTTGAATGGGTGGTACTTTCTCAAAAAAGGAAAGAAGAGTTGTGTTTTATCAGGAAGTTTAATGAGGCTTCAACATACTGCCTGCCTGCATGGATATGTAGGTTTTATTAGACTTACATGAACAAACTAGCAAAATTTCAGAAGAACTGCCTTCCGGTGTCAGTGTCGATATATCGTTGGGTTCGGACTGGCTTATTTATTTAGCTTTTACTGTTAAGAAAGGAGCTTAAGCCATTCTTGTACAGAACCAGAAGTATCTGTTTAGTGGCTGCCAAAAGAAAATGAATTTTTGGTTAAATAGAAAAAGAAACTCAGTCTTGTTCTTATAAAACAAAAAATTGTTAACTGAGGCTCCTAAAAATTGTCTGCTGGGCTCTTGCAGGATCAATCCCCCTTCCCAGTAATGCGATCAATAGTAAATAATTGTAAAATGAAAGTTTTATGTCTGCAAACATTACTAAATGTGTTCGCAATTTTGCTTCTCTCTCCAGCAAACCCTCTAAAATTTTACATCTCTTGTTAGTCTACAAGAGCTAAAGTTATCTGTCCCTTCAGCATTTTCTAAACATGGCACAGGATCTGCTTTGAATTTTTTTTTTTTTTTTTTTTTTTTTTGTGTGGCAGATTTACCTCTCACAAAGGACTTTTTTCTAAAATGCACCCTGAGTAATTTTTTGTCAATACGTTTTTTTAAGGCATTTGTAAAGATATAACTTATGCTTTTACATTACATGCAGGAAAAAATCCTAATAAATACCACATTAGTAACGTAATGTAAGGAATGTTGGAGTTTTCACACAAACAGGGCTCCAGCGGTCCTCATCTATTAAATTCAGCAGGCAATAGAAGAAATGTAGAGTGGTTTTATAGCTGAAAGTCAGTGCATGGACTAATGTTTTTGAGGTGCTTAATCAGGCAGGAAGGCAATTAAATGACTGGGGAAAATTTTTTAGGTAATTTAATGCAAAGGAAATTGTCATTATTTGTTCAAGTTTTCTTAAGTGGCAGGACTGATATCCTCTACATAGAAAAGCATGCAGCCCAGTGGAAGGGCAGAAGGTGGTTTTCAAGTGCTTTGCTGCTGTAGTTGTCATGTATATATATAATTTTTAAGCAGATGGAAGCTGAGAAATCACAACTGCATATCTGTTTTAAAAGGAGCTGCAACAGCAACTATATTCGTTAAATTAAAAAATGAAACTTTTGTAATTTTAATTTTTTGTTTTTAAAGATCCAAGAAAACACTCTTGGCCAAAATCTAGAGGAAGCTACTGTCACTTTGTACTATACAAGGAGAACAAGGATACTATGGATGCCATTAATGTGTTATCAAAATTTTTAAGGTAAGACCATTTGTCTAGCATGCAGTCTTCTCTTAAATATTTCATGTTACTACGAATGTTACATTTCAAGAGTATGTGAGAGCAATACAAGTGATTACTGTCATCTAATTTCTAACCATTATAAAAAAAAACCCCATGATTTAGAATATCAGTTTTGAAACTTCAAGTTTTATTCCGGGAGGGGGAAGAATGCAACAAAATAACCCCGAGTAATTTATTTATAATACTGCACCATATTACTTAAGGAGAAGGAAATTCTACAAATTAAGTTGGCTGATCCAAGCAAAGGCCAGGCAGCTCATAGCCTTCCTATGTTTATTAGTAAAATTTAAAATTTTCACAAGTGTGTGAAGATATTCAAAGATGATAGAAATCTGTGTCAGATACTGTTGTGGTAACATGCTTATCATTTCTTGAGCAGTCACTGTTGATACTCTGAAATTGTGGTTCCATATATTAATTTCTCCATGGCAACACAGCTTAGTTCTGCCCACCTCATCAAATGCAGTAACAAAAAGGTTTGTGGACGTCATGATGTGAACATAATGAATTGCAGAAGGACTGTTTTTAAATCAAATCGTTTCAGTGATTTATTCGTAGGGAGCCTTCCCTGTGCTTTCCTTCTGCTTCCCTTCATCCTTCCCCTCCAAAAATAAATGTTTATACTTCAGACTCTAACCAGTGTAATGCTAGTATTTGTATTTGAAAACTGAATATAGTTTGGTGGAAATACATATATGTAGTGGCAGTCCTGCTATTCCTTGGTGCCCCTAGCTGGAACAATCAGACGTGATTCCTATATAACACGGGCTGTAAATTGTAGTGTGGAAAGGAACAAATTTTAAATTCACTTCTCTTATTTTCACATAATGTGCATGCATGGTGTTTGAATAGACATATTATTTGAATTTTAAAGTAGAAATGGACATGATTGGAATTTTTTGGTAGTGATCACTGCACATTCTTCCACTGAGTGGATGTATACAAAGAAATATGTCAAAGCTCACATTTTGAAAGAACAACCATGCTCTAAGTGAATCTGTTTGCATATAACAATATCTGATAATTAAAAGAGGAAAATTTCTGTGTGTTTTTATGTAGTTACAGATGAGATTAGAAAACGTCACATATTCAGCAGTGTCAAACTGTGTCATAGTTCTGGGCAATAACTTCTTTTTCCTGTTTGAACAAAATATAACAAAGGTGCTAAGTGTAATTTTTCATCTGCTTTTAATATAAAAGAAAGTAATAATTCTAGCTAGTTATGCTGTAAAATCAATAGTGTCCAATCTGTGTTGACATTAATGTATATATATAATACTTTTTACTGTTGCTTTTAAGAGTGAAGCCAAACATATTTTCCTACATGGGAACTAAAGATAAAAGGGCTATAACGGTTCAAGAGATTGCTGTTCTTAGGTAAGTGAAAATACACGTGAGCGTTTGCACTCTTAGCATGATAACTTGGCTTCATTGCTAAAAATTCTGAAGACTCTTGTTTTAGGAATACTCTTTACTATGTATACTGTTTGAAACCAGTATTTGTACGTTTTGTTCTAAATTTAGGCTCTGAGGCAGGTTTTCTGCTTTACCGCAGAAAGCAGTGTTGCATTTAACACGAATGGCAGATTCAGGTCCCAATCTTGTAAAGCGTTCGAATGTCATGTGTATTAATGAAGATAAACTATACTCTTTTATTTGGTGATGATTGCTAATATTTTCTTTCAGTTGTGTTCTTGAGTTGTGGTGGGGCACATGGGCTTAGGTTTGTTTGAGCCAAGTTGTGTGCACTCATGCTGCGTGACTCTCGTGCAAGAGTGGAGAAACAGAATGACGTGATGAAAATTCACCCCCATTTCCTTCCTAACTTTTGTTTCCCACTTCCTCCAATTGGATTCCTATTTTCCTTTCTCACTGAACTCTCTCTGAATAGTTCTGAAGACCACTAAACACTGCCTTTGCTCGTCTGTGAATAACCAGGAACAAAAAAAGACTAGAGATTTTTCCTGCCTTAATATACTGCCATAAGTAGTCTACTAAAATAAAGTAAAACTATTCTGGTATACTCCAAGATAATTATATGATTCCTTGGCACTTCAAATTAGTGCTACATCAATAACTGAGGATAGTAGATGCCCTGCAGTCAAGATTTATAGTATCTGTTTAGTTGGTTAGACTATCTCCTTTGCTTTTACAACTCTTCAAAAACCACATTTGTCAAGTGGAGGTATTCTCAGATTTGAGAGTTTTAGAACCAGTAATTTGATCAAATCTTTGTTAAAAGGAGGGCGTCCTCCCAGGGGTTTGCATGTACATATGTTTGCACGTATAAAATAAATTACTAATTCATTTCAGAAACCCCAAATTACTGTTCTGAAAAACTAGTGTACCAGTTGATGATGATCAACTAAACTTGTGATACAGCCATCTCTGTTGCTGTTCTGTGTGTCTGTACATTCACATGTAGTTAGTGTCCAAGAGCTTCAGTGTGTTGCAAGTGTTGATGGGGCGAAAACTATTCTGGTGACTGTTAAGTACTGCTGGACTACAGACTCTTCCATATAGCATAGGGGAAGGATGGGATAGAAGTGGAGAAGTTACTGATCATCAGCCCACTCTGAAATGAATGTGCTGGCCATGCTAATCGATGAACTAGTTGATCCTGGTGTAAATTTTGGAGAATGGCAAAGAGCAGCTCTGCAATGCGAAGAACAGGATATGTTTCCAAAACTACTAGCAACAAAAATGAAAACTGCAAGAGTAGTAGATTTCATACTCCTTCATCTGCATTAAACTTACACAAGGGCTGATTATTTAGCTATGCATTTAAGACTCTGCTGACTTTAGTGCATTCATGATGTATTTACTCAAAGACAGTAAATAAAGCTGTGGGGAGCCAGTATACTTCAATATTGCATTTTTTTTCCTGAGTGAATAGATGTGAGAAGATATAATGTGAAAGGTGTGAAAATACACACAGTATACTCTGTCTTGTGTATATATAGGCCTTAAGAAATATCTGTCCTTCCCTTTTAGATACTCCAAATAAATATTTTGAAGATAGTAGAGAAATGGGGAAGCTGAACCTGTTACTTATTAAAGCATTTGCTTTTTGTTTTGAAATGCTGATACTTCCATAGTTAGTTAACTGTCTGCTTTTCTAAGCATCAGTCAATCAATGTTGGTCTGTTTCTTTTTAGAATCACTGCACAAAGACTTGCTCATTTGAATAAATGCTTGATGAACTTCAAATTGGGAAACTTCAGTTACAAGAACCATCCACTGAAATTAGGAGAACTACAAGGGAACCACTTCACTGTTGTTCTCAGGTAATGTGTTAGTGTGTATTTAGATAGTTCTGTTAAGTCTTTTTTCTTTTTTTCCTTAAATTGTGGAACATCAGTGTATATAACCTTACAACAAAGAAGAAAAGTAATCTATTAGGAATTGAAGGGAGTCTACTGAATTTAATAACTGTTACATAACATTGATGTTGAGCTTTAATACTTTGGGGATCATAGAATGGTATGAGCCCTTGGAAATCAGTATATAACAAAATGATATTTTTAAATATATTGCTAGAAACATAACAGGAACTGATGACCAGATAGAGCAAGCAATGCAATCTCTCAGGGAAATTGGATTCATTAATTACTATGGAATGCAAAGATTTGGAACTACAGCTGTTCCTACATATCAGATTGGCAGGTATGTGTTGTTTTCATCCCCTCTTTTGTTTTATGTGGCTTGGTTTTTATTATTTTATTGTATCTATTTTATAATTTCTAACTTACTTCTGCGGAAGTTTCTCTATCATACTGCCTGTGTCAGTTTTAGTTTTGATTCAAGAAAGTAGTTGTTTTTAAAGTTGCTGCAGCATATACCTTGCATAACATTACTATCACTAATACGTAAATCCAAACATTAATACTGCTTTCTTTGGTTAAGTTTGCTACATACTTAAAATATATTTAAGTTCTTAATAAATTTAGCTGTTTCAATTTTAGAGCTATTCTACAGAACAATTGGAATGAAGTAATGGATTTGATATTAAAACCACGACCAGGAGGTAAGGACTAAATATTTCAAGTATTTCTGTCTGTCTGTCTCTATCTTTTTTTTTTCCTTCCTCAAAAAACATCTTTAGATTCTGTAAATTTTTTAAATTATGATTATTACTTGTTTATTTGTTTTACCATTTAAAAGGACATCTGTGTGGAAAGCTTTGCATATGCTGTACTTGAGTCAGTTTAGTGATGGAAAGGTAGTCTTCAGACTATCTGCCTTTTTTATTTCTCGTTGCTTGCTGTGCAGTTTTTTGAGGTGTGGGCGAAAAGAGATATGAACGCTAATACACAGAGTCTGCTCAGGCTGCATTGGGTGCGCTGGTACAGATTTCCTGCACAGCCAGTAGCTCTTACCAGCATGACTCATGGGTGAGGGATAGCTCCCTCCAGCTTCTGGGGGAAAGGGAGGGGATCCGTRTGAATGGACTTGATCCACTGTGCAGTGCTGAGAGTGGTGTGTAATCTGGCCCTACTGGTACTGATTGATAGGCACAGAATAGTGTGRCGAGACCTTTATGCACAGAGAAGAACTACCAGAGCCCGCAGTCTATTTTGTTTATGTTGGAGATGATAGGAACACACACGCAGGGATGGAGGCAGTCACACTGCCTGGGTAGTTGTTTCACTGTCACTGCTTCCTCGCCCAGGCAACCCTGAAATCCACTCATTTCTCTGGGGCTTTGCTCCTGCATCTGCGTTGTCTCTGTCATATCAGCATACAATTCAATTTACCAGTGCTTCTGAAAACCTTAAACTGACCATTAACACTTCCAAAAATGACGTTTTTTCCTTCTTTTGCCTGTAAAATAACACATTACATTTAAATCTAGCAGCACTTAGAAGAATTAATCAAAACCATTGTATTTCCTAAGTATACACCAAAGTATGATGGGAAAACCGGTGGTAAATGCTAACACTAATTATTGTTAACTAAAACTTAAAATTTTCAACTATTAACAAAAAGTGAGATGAATGCTTTTTTGGTGTAGTTAAAATACTTTATTTCACATTCTTGTTCTAGCTGAGAAAGGATACTTAGTAAAATGCAGAGAAGAATGGGCAAAGACTAAAGATCCAGCAGCAGCCCTCAAGAAACTGCCTGTAAAAAGGTGCGTGGAAGGACAGCTTCTTCGTGGACTCTCAAAGTATGGAATGAAGAACATAATCTCTGCATTTGGCATAGTGAGTTTAAAAGTGTTGTGAGATGTTTACTTAAATAAGCATACATTTTTTTTGTTGTGATGATATCTTGATGCATTTAAAATAGACTAATAGCTGCTTATTGAGGGTGAGGTTAAGTGTAAACTTCATGTTTTTTCCTACCTGTTTGCTCGAAGTACTGCTATACTTGTGACATCTGTAATTAATTTTTACATATGAGCTCCCTAAATAATACAAAGATCTTTCTTTTTGTGTTGGAAGCTATACTGTTACACTTAGTAACAATGTCTGATACAGATTTGAGGATTGTGCAAAAATTCAGTATCAGTTTTTTTCTTTTGCTTTAAAAGTGTGAATCCAACTCAGTGTGCTAATGAAACAACTTGGTATTGAAATAATAGGCTCACTATAATTTTGAAGTACTGTAATCAAGACTGAATCTTTGAAGAAAATGCCCTTTTRCCAGCAGGTTACTGGGCCCCCTGTAGAAAACTTAAGAGTAATTTCTAGTTTACGAAGAAGATAATTAGGATATCATTCTGCTCTAACACCTCAAAGTTTACTTAAAATATCGGGAGGCTGAGTATGAACTCAGTGTYTTGTACCAGCTATCTGTTTGATAAGCTGTTTAATAAAAAGTTAAAACTTTCTTTTTGTATTTCTTTAAAAAATCTAAGAATAATTTTTATGTGGATTTCAAATGTATAAAAGTATTATTTCATCACATACCTTTCTCCCAAATAAAGACTAAAATTGAAGTCTATGTACCACTAAATAGAGTGCTAATTATGAGGCTGGATAAAATAATGTTTCAAATAAATCCTTTTTTTGGAGGGTGGAGAGAAAAAACTAAAAATACTTCTAATATTTACCTTTGTTTTTTCCTTATCTCCAGATACCAAGAAATAATCGTTTAATGTATATTCATAGCTACCAGAGTTATGTATGGAACAATATGGTGAGCCAAAGAATAGAGGAATATGGTCTTAAAGCTGTACCAGGAGATCTCATCCTTAAAGGAGGTAAAATCAGACAAGCAAAAAGGCAGTGATGCTTTCTACTCCTAATTCCTAAGAAAACAAGGCATAAATATGCAGTATGACATAAGCAGATCTATTCTTTTCTTTCGAGTCTTCTGAAGCCATTTTTTTTGTCAAATTTTGCCAGGAAGTGGGAGTCCTGTATTACATTATAAGCTGTTGGTTTACTTGTTTGATCTAATAGGTAGTTAGGGGAGAGATAGGGGAAAGAGACTATGACGGAATGAGTCTACTGAAGGAAAGAAAGAGTTCAGACCTTGTTAGACTGTGGAGAACTATAAAGATATTATGAATGCTTTAACCACATAAATTTTTTTTTATATTTGTTCTTTATAAAGTAGAGACTCCACTTAGTCAAAACTTTTCCTCACTCTGAAGTTTTCGTGTGGTGAGGTGATCTATATAATAGGCCAGCCCTCGGGAATCCCAGAACTTGGTGACAAAAGAGAAAGTCTGGAGAGAGGAAGATTTTTTGTTGGTTGAGGAGGATTGGGTTAGAGATCATTTAGGCAAACTTGACACCCACAGATCAATGGGCTCTGACAGGAAGCACTCACAAGTGGTAAGGGAGCTGGCAGATGTTATTGCTAGGCCACTCTCCATCATCTTTGAAAGGTCATGGAGAACTGGAGAGGTGCCTGAGGACTGGAAGAAAGCCAATGTCACTCCAGCCTTCAAAAAGGGCAAGGAGGAGGACCCAGGAAACTACAGGCCAGTCAGCCTCACCTCCATCCCTGGAAAGGTGATGGGACAACTCATCCTGGATGTCATCTTCAAGCATATGGAGGAAAAGGTGATCAGCAGTAGCCAGCATTTCACCAAGGGGAAATCTTGCATAACCAATCTGATAGCCTTCTATGATGGAATGACTGGCTGGGTAGATGAGGGGAGAGCAGTGGATGTTGTGTACCTTGACTTCAGCAAGGCTTTTGACACTGTCTCCCATAACATCCTCCTAAATAAGCTCAGGAAGTGTGGGTTAGATGGGTGGACAGTGAGGTGGATTGAGAACTGGCTGAAAGGCAGAGCTCAGAGGGTTGTCATCAGCGGTACAGAGTCTAGTTGGAGGCCTGTGGCCAGTGGAGTTCCCCAGGGCTCAGTACTGGGTCCCATCCTGTTCAACTTCATTAGTGACCTGGATGGAAGAGACAGAGTGCCTCCTCAGCAAATTTCCTGATGATACCAAGCTGGGAGGAGTGGCTGACACACCTGAGGGCTGTGCTGCCATTCAGAGTCCTGGACAGGCTGGAGAGCTGGGCAGAGAGGAACCTCATGAAGTGAAACCAAGGCAAGCACAGGGTCCTGCACACAGGGAGAAATACTCCATGCTCAGTACAGGCTGGGGGCTGACCTTCTGGAAAGCCACTCCGCAGAGAGGGATGGGAGTTTTGGTGGACAAGTTAACCATGAGCCAGCATCTTTCCCCTGTAGCCAAGGCGGCCAATGGTCTCCTGGGGTGCATTAGGAAGAGTGTAGCCAGCAGGTCAAGGGAGGTGATCCTGCCCCTCTMCTCAGCCCTGGGGAGGCCTCATCTCGAATACTGTGTCCAGTCCTGGGCTCCCCAGTCCAAGAGAGACATGGAGCTACTGGAGAGAGTCTGGCGTAGGGCTGCAAAGATGATTAGGGGACTGGAGCATTTCTCTTAGGAGAAAGGCTGCAAGAGCTGGGCCTGTTTAGCCTGGGGAAGGGAAGACTGAGAGGGGATCTTATCAAATGTCTGTAAATACCTGAAGGGAGGGTGTCAAGAGGATGGGGCCAGACAATTTTCAGTGGTGCCCAGCAACAGGACAAGAGGCAACAGGCACAAACTGAAACACAGGAAGTTCCATCTGAATATGAGGAAGAACCCCTTTACTGTGAGGGTGACGGAGCACTAGAACAGGTTGCCCAGAGTGACGCTGGTGACCCTAAGTGACCCTGCTTGAGCAGGGGGGTTGAACTGGATGATCTCCAGAGGCTCCTTCCAACCTCCACCATTCTGTGATTTCTAGGTAGTGCATTATTGATCTAGCAGTCCTTATTTCATTCAGCTTTAAAAGTTGCTGGAAACCAGGCTGTGATTCTGCTATCACTCACAGCCTTAGAGAGTGTTCTTTTTTTGACATAGCTTTTCCTAGGGAAAAAACAATACAATAAAACAAAACACAGTAGTTATGCCTGTTAAAGTAGGCTTGTTTAAATGAAATAGTTAATCTAAAATTTTGCTAATGATAATTGTAACAGATATTCATACTGGTAGCTCTGTATTTTTCTGTTCTGACTAGGCACAGCTGTTCATATTGAAGAAGATGATGTTGATAACTACACTATCCATGATGTAGTGATGCCACTGCCTGGATTTGATGTTACTTATCCAAAGCATAAAAGTAAGTTTGAATACTAACTTGCATAGTCATTCTGAAAATGCAAATCTTTTTTAAGATTGCGTAATTTTCCTTTTAACAACTTTGGCATCATTTAAAAAATAATCAATTTCAGAGCTCTGATACTTTGATAATATACTGCTGTTAGCTGGGATAACAATAGCCTGATTGTCACTTGTTTCATTTAACGTAAATCTGTTTCATATTTCTTTATAGCAAATAGCTTTTCCAAAGAAAGAGAATACTCATTGAGGCAAAACATTTTGCCTCATAAAACAACATGCCAGCGAGGGGAATAACTGCTGAAATGTTCATTGAAAAGTGTGTGTGATTTGATTTTTAAACTAGAAAATGAAGTAACTTCCTAGGGTTAGGAAGCATAGCCCAAGCAAAAGTTTAAGATCTGGCTTAATTAAATGTTAAGGAATGTATGTGTATGTATGTATTTATAGGTATATGTTTGTATGTATGTATATGTATGCTTTTTTTTATGTTTCGTCTTTTGCATATAAAATGTATTGGCTCTGGATTGCTTTTGCTGGAGTAGGTCGAGTTATCTAATTATTTGCATGGAGCTCAATGTTACTATTAAGGCACAGAGTTGTAGAATCATTAAATTGGAAAGAATCTCAGGATCCTTGATCAAAGCAAGGTCAACTCCATATTTGGGTCTGCTTGCTCAGGGTTTTATCCTGTCAGGTCTGAAATTTTCAAGGACAGGTGTTCTCTAAGGTCTACCCTAGGCCTTCTCTTCTCTAGGCTAAAGAAGCCTAGTTCTCTGCCTTTCCTCATAGGCACGTGCTAAACCCCTGGCCATTGTGGTAGCCCCTCAGTCATTCAAATTTATCAGTATCTTCTTTGTATTGAGGTGTCCAGAACTGGACACAGGATTTCAAATGCAGCCTAATGAGTGCATAATAAAGGGCAATAACCTGCAGCTACTGGGTATGCTTTTTTTTTTGACGTATCCCAGTATTCTGTTGGCCTTCATTGATGCCAGGGCACTGTTTTAATTAATACTCAGTTTCCTTTCTATTGGAACTCAAGAAATTCTCAGCAGAGTTGCTTCACAGCCACTCATTCCCCAGCTTGTACCACTGCAGGGAGTTAGTCTTTCTCAGATGCAGGAATTTAAATTTGTCCTTGCAGAATTACATGAGGTTCCTGTTGGCCTATTCCTATAGCCTGTCTAGGTCCCTCTGAATGGCAGTCCTGCACTTGAGTGTATCAGCTGCACGCTCAACTTCATGTTCACAAACTTGATGGGATGGTCCTCCTCCAGGCACAATGGTAAAGGTAGTTAACAGTACAGGTCCCAGGATAGACCCTTGGGGAACTCCACTTGTAAGCAGCTTCTGGGTGAATTACAAACCAGTAGCGACTAGCCTTTGAAACCATGATCCAAGCAGTTCTTCACCCATCAAGTAGTCCACCTATCCAGACTGTAAGGCTCTAGCCTTGAATACAGATACTGTGAGAACATGTCAAAAACCTTGCTAAAGGCAAAGCAGAGAACATCAACTGTTCTCCCTTTATTCACAGAGCTAATAATTTTTTCATAGAAGGCTGAGAGGTTGATTTATCCTTAGTAAATCCCTACTGGATGTTCTCAATCACAACCTTTTCCTTCATGTGCTCAGAAAAGTGTTTCAAGAGGAATTGCTCCATGATTTTCCCAGGGACGAAAGTGAGTCTGACTGGCATGTAGTTCCCTAGGTCATCCTATTTGCTCTTTTCAAAGACAGGTGCAACATTAGTCTTTACTAATCAAYAGGGACCTCCCCTGATCTCCATGAAATTTCAATGATAGAGAATGACATTATGATGACACAAGCCAGCACTTAGCCCATTTCTCAAAAGATGCCTAACTTCATCTTCTTCCACTACTGATACTTTCCCTTCTCTTTGGACCAGGCACAGAGGCTCAGGAGACCTTTATAGTCAAGACTGAGGCAAAGGATTTGGGAGCCCACATTTTCCTTGTATTTTTTTTACTGCTGATGTTTTAATTAAGCTCCTAATTGCTCTTGATGTCTGTTGCCAGTTTCAACTCTAGCTGAGCTTTTGCTTTCTTCACACCATCCCTACATGCCTGGACAATGCCTGTGTGTTCTTWCTTTGTAGCCTGTCCTACCTTTCACCTCCTGTATATCTCTCTTTCGTTTTTTTTTCCCCGCATTTGAGAATAGTTATGAGCTCCCTGTTTTGCCAAACTAATCTCCTGATACATTCCTTCATTTTCCTGAATATTGGGTTGAACTGTTCTTGTGCTTGGAAGAGGTTGTCCTTGAAGACCYGTCAGCTCTCTTCAGGTTCTTTGTCTGTCAAAGCTAAATCCCACAGGATCCCTTTACCACCCACTGCTGAAATATTTGGAAAGTAAGAATCTGTTTGAATTCGAAGACTGAAAAGAAAAGCTGAAATTTTTAATATTCAGTATATTTATAATGTGATTTGCCCTTGGTAAGCTTAAGGTATTCTTCTTCCCAATTGGATGCAAGTAATGGTGGTAACTGCACTGCAAAACAAACGCATCAAACTTCATTTTAGTTGCAGTATATTCTTGTACTTCCATTGCCAGTCTCCTTGTCGTCGTGGGTAGGTACACGTACTCAAGGATACAAGACCAATGACTCATTCTATTGGCCATTTCACTTAGAAGTACTCACTGTTCCCTAATTTCTTCAGAGGGCTTTTTTTTTTTTTTTTTTTTTTTTTTTACTTTTTTTTTTTTTTTTTTTTTTTTCAAAATAAGAATGGGTACTCTAGCCCTCTTTTTCTTTTTCCTCCACCTCATATACCTGAGACATAGTTGTGTGTCAGTAAGTGAAGTGGCAATAAAATATTTTGATGTAAATTTTGTTTTCACCTAAATTTTGATTGTCAGAGAAGAGATTCTGCGTTCGTTGACTTTACTATTCAGGTTGTATAAGAAAACATTGTAAGTAATATGAGTTGCGATAAATTATTTTAAACTTCTGTCTAACTGAAGATCATACCACATATACTGAAGATCACTGGAAAACAAGGGAAGGAATGTTACATAAAAACTACATCTGTTCAAATTGACCATACTACACTCTCTCTGCTTAATGTTTCCCTTTCTTGCAGTTGGTGAGGCCTACAAGGAAATGCTAGTAGCTGACAATCTTGATATCAACAACATGAGACATAAAATTAGAGATTATTCACTTTCAGGAGCATATAGAAAGATCATAATTCGACCTCAGAATGTCAACTGGTGAGTAGGAGGATAAAGGAAATTACACTTGAATTGATAGAGTATATGTAGGATGACTAAGAAAATACCATTAGATCATGGCGTGTACATGTAGACCAAAACATAAGTAAGAAGGAATCTCTGTTCATTTTCCTCGCATTTTTACACAGTTGAACTTGAGGCTGGTTTYGTCATTGAGCCTCTGGTTCTGTGAGATGTGTTAGCATCAAGATGTCTATCTAGTTGTTAATATCCCTTGCAATAAGGGCTTGCTAAACAGTTCATAGATAATTAATTATTCATGATGAAACTACAGTAGATAATACAAAATAGGTGTTTTGGCAATCTTACTATGAGAAAAGTTGGTCTCCAATTGCCTGCATGTCGTATTATTTAAATGTACTAAATCACTATTATGAAGGATATGACCTAGTTGTCATATGGCAATTGCATAAATATCTTTTAAACAGGTTATTGTACAGATGTGCAGAATGACCTGATTACTGTGTTACATAGAAAATGATATGGAGGATTTTGGAGACAAAAAATTCAAATACTTGCATTTTATTTTAGTTCCTGTTGATTTTTAAAGCTTATCTGCTTTCCCACTTACTATTCAGCGTAGGTTTTTTTTTTTTTTTTTTAAGCATCCTTTTTAGAGTTGATGCCATTCATTCCATAACTTCATAAACTTCACTTCTTCTATAGCTGGAAATTCTGATACCCCATGGTGGGAGGAAAGCTGAGTTATGTAATGAAATTTCTCACTAGTTCATTATTTTATGGTGATCTTCATTAAACAGACTCGAACTTCCTGTATATAGCTTTATCAGTAATTGCACCATAAATAACACCTTCTGTAATTTCTACTGGAGAATCATTCCATCTCAGGGATATTTCTGTAGCTGCCAAATTTAAAAAATACTATTTTTTAAAAAAATCTTTATATATATTATAAAGGGAGGTTGTTGCATACGATGATCCTAAAATCCCACTGTTTAATACTGATTTGGATAAGCTCGAGGGAAAACCACCAGCAGTTCTTCCTACAGGTAAGTTAACATTTCTGCTGATGTTTGCAAAATAGATGTTTGATCTTGCTGTTGTTTCAAACTGCTACATACCGAAAGCTCTTTTAAAGAGCTTACTGGTAGGTAATGATAAAGAAAGAGTACCCAAAGTTAGGTGCCTGAATAAGGACCCTTATTTCTCAAAAAAGTACAAGCAAACTCTTGCAGCAGTCCGTATTGACCATTGCATTTTCTTACAGATCTGTGTAAAATGAGGTAAATGTCTAACCATAAATGTCTATGAAATGCATAAAGAAAAGCTGGAATTAAGCCACAAATTGGCTGTATGGCTGAGTGCACATTGTTTGGCCTAAATGTGAGAGACTATTTAAATACTTAAGTCAGCGGAAATTTTTAAAAATAACTTTGGTCACAAGGCCTTTGACTCTGCTTTCCAGAAAATACAAGGTTAAAGGACTAGGAGTTCAGTTTTGAAAGAATGGGAGCTTTTTCTTTTAAAAAAGAAAACAAAAACAAAAATACTCTAACAAAATTGATCAACTATATAATTTTTTATAAATGTTTATCTTACATAGTCACTTTCTGCTGAGAGATGATATTAAATGGAAGTTATTTTATGAAGTTTCACTTTATGCTAAACTCTGTAAAGTATGGACTGTACTTTGTTTTTTAAGTTGTGATGTTCACTTTTGATGGTATCCAGAATAAGCATTTTTTCTGGTCTTAACAGTATGTTCTTGTCTGTATTTCCTCCTACCTCTGATTTAACAGATGGTAAATTCAGGGCACTTAAGATGGAATTCTCCCTTCCCCCATCCACTTACGCTACTATGGCAATTCGAGAAGTACTAAAAATGGACACAAGCATAAAAAATCAGACACAGCTGAACACTACCTGGTTACGCTGAATGAACTGTGAAATGAGTTAGATTTTATCATGTATAAAGCATTTTACTACTTATAYGTTCTGGACAAATCTTTACAGATCRGTAACGAAAGATTTGTATTTTTTAAAGTTTTTATTAGTGAAAGAAATTAACATAAATCACTTGCAAATGGTGGTTGTAATATAATGTAGATCTTAGTGACTGATGCTTTTTAATGAATGAATAAATTGCTTGAGCTGYAACATGGCTGTGTTTTTAAGAAGGGGGCCTATGATAGTTTCAGACCCGGAGGAATCTTCAGTTTGCTTGTCTAGAAGTACAGCAAGCATTGAATGTTTTCATGAGTTTAGTGCAACTTAAACTCTCTTCAAATATATTTAATTACAGATTGAGAAAAACAGTTATAATAAAACTAAGATATTAATGAATATTTGTATCGAAGAAGGAAGTTTACATAGCCCTAGGATGCCAGCAGTATTTGTGCTGACGTGGTAGAGGATTCTGTTAACAGGGCATTTTATGTGGGGTAATGGTGTATGGCTGTTTTACTTACCTGTAGTCTTTTATTAAGAAAATACTTGTGTGTATTTTCCTGCTTTACTAATACCTGTGCTAAAGAACAGGTAAGGAAAATTAACCAAAAAGTCCAGGTGAATGTTGTAACAGTTTCCTCTACGCATCTTGGTGTGTCCATTGCCSGCAGTAGATGAGCAAGACTCCTAGTAGGGGAAAAAAACATTATAAAGCCATTCAAAAATGACAGTTATTGCCTTTGCAATCTGCTTCTATACCAAATAAGAATACTTGTATTGTTTGCGTTATTAAACTCATGGAAATACAAACCAGTCTCTGCTGTTGTACCTTTTTATTGTTCAAATAGGACTTAAAACCTTTWAAACATGCCTGATAGTAAACGGTCTCCAAAAGATGAAGGGGAGTCGTGCTCGTGAAGCGGCAGGACTGTAATTTCCATGCGGGAATAAAACTGGATAGTCTCGCACGCAGCTGCCCTGGGGCTCCGCCCGCGGCGCACCGCTGGGAGCCGCCAGGGACGAGGCCGCCAGGCGCCGCCGGCGCGGCGGGCGGTGCTGCCGCCCCTCCCTCATCCCCTGCCCGCCTGAGGCGGGCGGCGCCGCGC
>NW_028185038.1:5893923-5921517 GCF_003343005.1 Rhea americana | reverse complement strand
CGGCGGGGCGGGGAGGGCCTCGCGGAGGCGTGCGGGCCCGCAGCCTCCCGGAAGGCTCCTCCGAGTGTGGCTGTGGCCAGCAGGCTCGGCGCGTTGCTCGCTGCCGTGTCTGCAGGCCGCCTGCAGGCGTTGACCGCCGCCCTCTCCGGCAGGCAGCGCCCGCTTTCCTCCTCCYCAGGGCCCGCCTCCGTTCCGGACTCGCTGCTTCCAGGCTACGCAGTCTGCTAGTTTGCTCTTCCTGGTGCTCCTTAGTGCTCGCCCAACTGCGACTCATCGCTTGCACCTTTTTCTCACTCTTTTCTGTTTTCCGTTTAATACACTTTTTCATTTAATTAAACGGATAAAACAGGTGTATGAATGACACAAGCACTGTTTTGAAAGTGGAATTAAAAAACTGAATTGTAATAAAGCCAACTAGTCATTGTTGCTTTTTTTCCCCCCCATTTTACTGTGCATAAACATCCTCTCAATTTCAGGACTTTATTTTTTCTGGATGCTGCCAAATGCACTGACCAGTACATGCCTCTTCTGCTGTTATACTCTTTTTATTATTACTGTTATTATTGATAGTTCACTGATGTACTAACTTTGCAAATCGTGTGCTTATTCTACAAGACCTAACTGGATATTTTCCTAGTCATGGGTCATCTCATCATTTGATATTTCTGGAACATCCTAAACTGCATGAAAAGGTAAGTAGGCTGTTTTTTTTTTCCCCATGCTTAATAAAAATACATGCTTGTTCTAGTATTTTTTCTTAATTTCTGTGCTAGAAGCAAGCATACTTAAGTCCTTTTAATGAAACTTGGGGCAGCTGTTCCTTCAAGTAGTGAATCGATTTCACTTTACTAATTAATATGTGATAAATCAATAATGGAGTGTGTAGTGGCAAGGTTTCGTTGTATCTCTGCTAAACCTTATCCAAGCAAATTGCCTCACTTAAAGCAATATTGAATATCTTATTAAGACCTTATTTAAAATTCTGTAAGGACAGTTCAATTTAAACTGAAGTTTGTATCCTGAGCAGATCAACAGTTGGTAGTACTGTCTTAGTTGTGACTAACTAGAAATCATATGATCAGTATTGCAGATAAAGAAAACATGGCAACTAGTAACATTAGAAAGAAAGAAGTCACTAGAGATCCAGATCACTGTGATATCCCATACTATGTTTCTGAATTTGTGGAAAGAGAAGTTGGAAGTGACTTTGATTCTCTGAGGAAGCTAGACAACCTTATTGATGAGCTATCTGAAAATAAAAGGCAGTTAGAAGAACAGGTAAGTGTCTTTTCGGATTTTCATGGAAATGCTAAATATGCTGAATGACTGATTAAGTATATTTAAATTGGGGCAATTATATTAATGTCCCATATGATATTTCTGTGTAGTGCAGTAGTTTTACATCACTTCAAGCTTAATAGTTTTCTGTATTTATAGGTACTTACAGTTTCATCAGAAGTCCCTAGAAGAATTCAGAATGCTTTAAAGAATGCAGAAGATTCTAAAAAGTCTCTTAGTCGGCTTTTGGAGGAAGAAAGCCTTCTATCCAGTTCAATCAGTAACCACTTACTGAAAGCTCAGCCTTGGATGGAAGATCTTGATGTGCTAATTAGTCAAGTAGAAGAGATTGAACGACATCTGTCTTACCTGAAATGGATTGCACAAATAGAAGAGTTAAGGTAAAATTGAAAAACCTTAAAAAAAATTCTTACTGATACTGCTGCACGTTTGCAAGGCTTCAATGTTAAATATTCAATTTTGATAGAAAAAAAAAGTTGATAAACGCTGGAATGGATGCAATTTGTTAATTCATTTACTAGTGAGAATTTGAGATTATTGGTCTGATTTCTGTCAACTTATGTGTTGATACAGTGTTATATGAATTCATTCATAGCCTCTTTCAGTGGAGAGTTTTTGTAGTGCACGCAAAGAATTTCAGAAATTAAAAAGTATTGTTGGATCAAATTTTATACAGACAAACATCAGTTATGCACAAAAACTATAGAGATGATGAGGCAGATCTACTGCTTTGTGGAATTTACTTCAAGTGCTGTTCTTGGAAGTGAAAGGAAAAACAGTTCTTTAAAATGACTATTTCAAGAAGCAGTGCTTAAAAGAGTTTGAGACCTTCCTCCTTTTCTCATCTTCCACTCCTTTTCCTCAGTAGTTTTGGTTCTCTGTGACAGACTCATACTTCCTAGGAAGATTCAATTAAGGAGCTTCGTCCATTAATAATGTGTGGGTATTGTGTATGTATTCAGAGCAGTAACTTAGTTTATCATTAAAATACTTTAGATTAAGCAAGTTTTGTCTTCATTTCTCAAAATATGGATAACATTTTTGTGTGTAACCTTTAATGAATTTTGAGCCTCAATTTTATTTCACAGTGATAACATTCAGCAGTACCTGATGACCAACAATGTTCCTGAGGCAGCCACTACTTTAGCATTCATGGCAGAACTGGATATTAAACTTCAGGAGTCATCTTGTTCTCATCTTCTTTCTTTTATGAGATCCACTGTTAAATTCTGGCATAAAATTCTTAAGGACAAGTTGTCAAGGTAAGCAGTGTATCATCATTGTATCATCTTTGTATTGTACCATAAACTGATGATAAAATGCACATTTTGTGTTGCAGTGACTTTCAAGAGGTGTTAACCCAGCTTCGTTGGCCGTTTGTGGGGCCACCACAGTCTCAGGCATTTGGCCTTGCTACACCAGCCAGCGCTCCTGATACGTACAATAATTTGGAGATGTTGTTTTGTCAACTTCTAAAATTGCAAACCTCGTATCCTTTTGAATAGTTTTATTATCCTTAGTAAAATATACATGTCAAGGGTGCACATTCTAAAGCAAAATTGTTCACAATTTTATTCTCTCTGAAGACAGAATAGAAATTGAAATTACATTACTTTGTGTTAACATTAGAATATACTTTTTACATAGAAAGTGTCATTTGTCAGGCTAGAATTTAAAACTTGTATTCAATACGGGAAACTATTCCTTATGGCAGTAGCAATACTACAAGTCCAAGTCACCAGATCCAGTGATCTCATGGTAGCTGAAAGTTCAGGTGTCATGATGATCGGGCCTTACACACTTTGACAGCATTACCTTTGCTAATAAAAATGATGATACATTCTCTACGAGGCATAGCTAAATGCTTTTCCTTTCATAGGCATTAAGCAGAGCATAATAGGATATAAGGGCTCTGTATAGACCTGGTATCTACTCTATATTGTGAAACAGTAAGCATACTTGAAATCAGCCTTAGTCCCTTTGAGATGTTCCGTCCTAGGAGGAGTAGAGAGCTAGCTAGAGATACATATCTTGGAAGGAGACTTTACAAAAATGGGAGGCCACAAAAGATTTTCAAAAAGCTCCATTGCTCATCCTGTTCCTTTTGTTTATAAATTAAATAAAGCACATCTAAACAGTTTTCACTGGAGAGTTTTTTTTTTTTTTTTTAAATCCTGCACTAGGAAGAAGCATGGTCAGTCTATGTAACCCTGCATTAATAACAATTTTCATTTGTCAGTTTGGGTCACTTAMACCAGTTCTTGAAAGTGAGAAATCATGTATTACATTTATTAATCCCATGAGTTTTTGGTCCTTCTATAAGAAGAATATGCAATGTGCATGTGTTTTGCATATTCTATTTGCGTCTATTGTTGGTGCTCCCCCCATCGTCCCCTCCCAAATTATAATTGGTTTCTTAAACCAACTTCAGTGATTTATTGACTACTGAATAACTAACTAATCCTTAGCAGCCTGAGTTATATTAAGTATTATATAAAATTGAAATATTTTGAGTATTTTTCATGCTCTGAGGATATCATAGCTTATATAATAGTGCCTTAAGTCATCTAGGTAGAACTAAGAAATGTTCATTTTTATAAACCATTTTATTGAAATTAWGATGTTGGGAGAATTCCACGCTTGCTTGGTCTATTAATAAAATGTTTTATCCTTGACCATCAAACTTAGAGATGAACTACTAACCAAACCTAAACAATTGCCAGAAAAGTACTCTCTACCTCCATCACCTCCTGTTATCCTTCCAATACAGATCATGCTGAATCCTCTTCAGAAAAGATTCAAGTATCATTTCACTGGAAATAAACAAACCAATGTTTTAAACAAGGTATGGGAGATATACTTGATTGTTTTTAATTTTGGTTTTAGCAGCAGATGTATTACTGTATTTAAATTACATTGTTTAACACTTTTTTTTGCCTCAAATTAAGATTCTTCAAAACTGCAAGTGTGGACAATCATCAAGATAGCACTTTTTCATTTGACATAAAATGAGATGTTCAGTTTACCTGTTGGAATCTGATTTTTTTTTTTTTAGTGAAGTATCATCAAAGATTATTTTCCTTTGAGAATAACCATTTAGGCAGGCTTCTTACAAGTAAAACACTTAATGTTGCTGTATTGCATCTGCAAGTGAATTTGAGAGCTGTTTTATAACGGTTTAGTAACACAAGTCTGTATGCTTGCATTGACAATCTTGGCTAAATACTTCAGCACGCATTTCATTTATTGTTTAATGATAGGTAACATATTACATGAGTGAATAGATATAACACTTGGATAAATGTTGTTTGGATGTGTTTAATATTTATTATTATTAATCTTTTTTAATAAGCCCGAGTGGTATTTAACACAAGTGCTTATGTGGATTGGAAATCATGCACAGTTCCTTGATGACAAAATCCAGCCCATATTGGAGAAGGCAGGATCTTCAGTAAACGCTGGGGTAAGCAGTTCTGTAGTTTAATCTGTATCATATATTTGACGACTTCCAATAGAGATGGGAGCAAGCCCATTTTACTGATTTCACTCAATAAGTGGTGAGACTTAACTCACTCTAGTAACAATTTTAAAGCTATCTACATATTAATAATTACTTATCTCTGACCTTTRTTTTTTTCTCTTTTTGAAAGCTTGAATTCTCTCGTGGTCTAGTAATGCTGATTTTGGAGAAGTTGGCTACTGATATTCCATGCCTTTTATACGATGATACTCTATTTTGTCACCTTGTGGATGAGGTACTTCTGTTTGAGAGAGAATTATACAATGTTCATGGTTATATCAGCAGCTTTCCCAGTTGCATGCATATTCTCTCAGAAGAGTCCTGCTTCCAAAGGTGGCTAACGGTGGAAAAAAAATGTAAGACTTGCAGCGGATTTTGTTGGCCTTTATACATATTTTCTTTCTGATTATGTAATGTATACTTACACAAATGGTCCCCTTAAATAGGGTAAGTCACTTGGACAAGGTTACTACATAAAGCTCTTTAGATAAAATAATTCTAGAACATAAAAATAAAAATTGCTTTGTCTCTGATAGTCTTTTAAATTACGGAAGCACTATTGCCCCTCAACTGTATGGAATTCAGTAGACTTTCTTTTAAGACAGCGATATATTTGTGTCTGCAGAAGAATGATGGCATTTAGATTGAATTAGAAAGGGTATTAACTTATGAGAAATGAAGAGGAAATATTCTGTAAAGGAGCAAGCCAACTATAGAGAAAACTCAGCTCTGATATGGTTGTTAACAGAACTATAAATGCAGAGATGATTTGATTGTGTACAAAGTCAGGTATCAGTTGTTTTCACACTCTGAAAATTAAATTTTTATCTTTAATTAGAGATAATTAAGATTATCTTTTCTTTTTTATATTCTTAGGAATGCTAATGTATTTTAGAGAGGTTTTTTGTTAGGAAATTATTTATTCAACATTTAAACAATTTATAATATTGTGCCTCTCAGTTGCTCTTCAGAAAATGGACTCTATGCTTTCATCTGAGGCTGCATGGATATCACAATATAAAGATATCACTGATGTAGATGAAATGAAAGTCCCAGACTGCGCTGAAACTTTTATGACTCTGTTGTTAGTTATAACAGGTAATAAGCTATAGACATTCATCTTGTTTAAAATGAATAATAGAAAAATTGTAACTTAATAGATTTATTGTTTACTAAATGTATATTTTTTTCCAGCAATGTTCACCAAATAAAAAAATGCAAAGTTGTGATGTTTGCAATTTTACAAAAGTTTTCCTGTTCATATTGTATTTTGGACTTAAATTCAAGCAAGAATATTCTTGTATTAGGTACTATGCTAACAAAATCCTAATTAAAAATSTACATTTGATATTTACTATGTTGAAACTCCTTAATACTTGAGAAAACATGATTTAGTAATAAAACAAAAATCATACCATTACTTTAGATTCCTTGACACCTTAGAAGCTATTAAGTAACTTGATTTTGCAGAAAAGAACAAAAGAGCAAGTATTCGGGAGACATTCTTACTTTCATGCTCAGTGATTTTATCTTACTGTGTGGGAGGCTTTAGGGGGCCATGTGGTGTTGCTGGACTGGTGTGGTATAGTAACATACTACTTTCGAAAAAAAAAAACAAAAAACAAACTACCTACCACACGTGCGCATACACAAATATATATACACACATATATATGTTAGAATACAATATGCTAGCAGAATCATGAGTGAAAAAACAAGTATGTTTATTTACATGTTTAGATTTTGCAATGAGTGGTTTCCCTAACTATTTGAAAGTTAAATATTATATGACRTATATGACGTTATGAAGTAAATATTATATTATTTACTTCATGAAAGTAAAATTGTGTAGTAAGACAGCCATAACATTACTAGAATTCAGTTTTTTATGTGTTGGAAAACATAAAGCTACTTACTGCTGTCTTTCCAGACAGGTATAAGAATCTTCCAACAGCTTCCAGAAAACTGCAGTTTCTGGGGTTGCAGAAGGAATTAGTTGATGACTTCAGGATACGCTTAACTCAAGTAATGAAGGAAGAGACGAGAGCTTCTTTAGGCTTTCGATACTGTGCAATCCTTAATGCTGTTAACTACATAGCAACAGTGTTGGCAGACTGGGCTGACAATGTAGTAAGTAATTAYTTTGCTTCYAAATGGAGTAGCAGTGTTTTATGTTTCATGTTTTTGTTCTGTTTTTAGCAGTGTTCAGCTAACTGTATTAAGTAGAATTAATCATGGAAAAAATAGAACTAGTTATAAATAGTGGAAATAGTTACTGTATATGAAATGGTCTGCCTCCAAATTCTTTCTGTCTTCACAGAAACTGTGGATCAAGCAGAGGATAATCTTGACTTTTTAGGTTGCCCAGAGAGGTTGTGGAGTCTCCTTCTCCGGAGATACTCAAAACTCACCTGGACGCGATCCTTTCTAACATGCTCTAGGTGACCCTGCTGAGCAGGGGGTTGGGCTAGATGATCTCCAGAGGTCCCTTCCAACCTCAACCATTCTGTGATTCTAAGACATGTTCATTCATGTTGTATAGCTACATCCAAATGCAGCTTCTTGATCTGCTTAAAACCTAAATCAGCAACTTCTTACTGTTACTGTTGTGTCACATTACACTCGATCCATTTTCTTAGCCAGCCCAGCAAATCTGTTATTTAATGAAATCTTATTTCTAAAAAAKCCCTAAAGATTCTAGCTTATTTTTGTAAATAAACATAGAAAAAAAACATATTTGACCTTTTAAAGCATTTCACTGGAAATCTTATAAAATCTTTTCCACTGTTTCTCTAGATCTATTCCCATTACCTATTTGCTGTGGTATTTGAAAACCATACCAGTTCCACTACTGTGAAAACACAGTTTTATTTTTACTATATTAGYGCTGCAGAAAAAAAAGAAGTTTTTCTTTTTTAATCTTAAAATTTTAAGCTTATGAATGTGCCAGGAGAATGTCTTTTAGAACCCTACCTGTTAAAGTACGGGTCYGAAATGTAAATGATAGAATTGGTTTTGGTCATATTTATGTCTGATTTTGTTTTGTAGTTCTTCTTGCAGTTGCAGCAGGCTGAACTAGAGGTTTGTGCAGAAAATAATACTGTCAGTAAACTACAGCTAGGGCAGCTGGCATCGATGGAGAGTTCTGTCTTTGATGAAATGATTAACCTCCTAGAACGTCTGAAACATGATATGTTGACTCGTCAGGTAGATCATGTCTTCAGAGAGGTCAAAGAGGCTGCAAAGCTGTACAAAAAAGAGAGGTGATTCTTTTTGTTTACTATCCTCTATTACAGTATTATTTTCTGTTGAAAAAACTGAGAGAAATAAGGGCAAAAATAGGAAATACTAGTTTCCTGAATAGAAATGGCTAATGGTAGTAAACTTTGGAAAATTCTCTTCATTTCCTTCAAAACCATTTTAATGTTGATTTAAGTTTTCTAAACTAGTCCTGCAATAAGTGAGCACATCATTTTAAAAACCTTAGGAAGAATCCTGGCTTACTTTTTTTTGGATTATATTCTTCCAAGAATTAYATTCTTGGAAGTAGTATTAAAGAGCAAATATGAAAGGACTTGTAATGGTTGCTTTTATCTTCATGGATACAAAGGCTTCTTGAATGTTTGCTTAGTAGAATTGGTAAAGTACTTCATTAAATGAAGACAGCAGCTCAGTGATTTTATAGATTRGCTGATTCATGGGGTTCTTGTTTTTGTATGATATATTCAGAGACTTTTTAACAAAATAGCTTAACACTTTAAATGAAACTTAGAGATTAGACTAYGATTATTTTTATATATTTGAAATGTGAAAGATCTCTCTCTGCAACACTGTAAACGACTAAGTGTTTTTTAAAAGGATAATTTTCGATTCACTTGTTTTCATATGAATAACTTCATTATAATGACTTCAATGTGATTGCTTCCTTTAGATGGCTATCTTTACCATCCCAGGCAGAGCAAGCAGTAATGTCTTTATCAAGCACAGCTTGCCCGATGTTGTTGACCTTAAGAGACCGCCTGCTACAACTAGAACAGCAGCTCTGTCACTCATTGTTTAAAATTTTCTGGCAAATGCTTGCAGAGAAGGTGGATGTATTCATATATCAGGAGGTAGGTGTCCGCAAAATTTGGTCTATACAGGACAATGCAGGTGTTAGCAACTAGYCTAAACACAAGGTGCACCTCTTTGTGTATGCAGATAATTCTGGCAAATCATTTCAATGAAGGAGGAGCAGCACAACTCCAGTTTGACATGAGTAGAAATCTGTTCCCTTTATTTTCACACTACTGCAAAAGACCAGAAAACTATTTCAAACAGTAAGTAGGCAAACTTCCAATGTATTAATATTTCAAAAGTGAATGGATGGAAGTATCTATCTATATATACCTATCTATGTAGGTCTGTTTATCTATAGATAGATAGGTAGATATGCTTTACATTTCACAAGTTTTTTTCACAGTTAATTTTGTCTGTAGGAGAACTGCTTAAAATGTTTGGATCATCTCAGCTTCTAATATTTAAAACTACATAAATCTTGATTCTGCTGTATATACTCAAGCAGAAGTTGACAGTGGCATGTGTTCTCGAGTGTTTTACATAGTCAAGATGTCTGCTGCACACAGATAATTGAATTTTTGGAAGTCTGTTGCTTATATTTCACAACTGGGGTCAGAGAAAGTACTCGAAGACTTAGTTATGGTACAGGACAATCAATTTTCTTGTCATTAAAAGAAAGGCTGCTTTAAATTATGTTCCTGCTCAGAATTGTCTTGTGTAGCAGCCTAGTTGCTTTCACTGATGAGAAAAGAAGCTGCTATCTTCGTGGTCAATCTTTTTAAGTAGTTGAGAGACCTCCAAACAGTCCAGTGCTAAATCCTTAGGCTGATTGGTTTAAGAATTCTGCCTCAGTATGCTTTCAGTTTTGAACATTTGGAAGACACAAATGATATACTGGCATTTTAAATTGGAATATTTAAGTAGCATTTTCTGCTTTTAAGATTACTTGAGCATTTCCATTCACAAAGGTAATTGATACATACGTTATTCCCAGCCTAAGACAGCATAAGTGTAGAAAGGAATAGTAAGAACTAATGTTTGACTGGGTAAATGACTATCATATTTAGAGACTAGAAACAGTGTGACAGAGGCAGACTATCATTCTCTTCGCTATTTAATGATATTAATGAGGGAAGGTGTTCAGACTTTAGCAATTGTCTGTTAAACTGTGCTCTTAAAGTATACCAAATAAGAAGCAATTTGTAATTGTCTTACATAAAATTGTAGTTAAAGGCGGCTAGACAGCTTAAGTGCTAAATTTTTAGTATTGATGAAAAAAATAAGAAGCAAAAGCCATGCCAAGCACTAGGAAGCAAAATATTGATGCTTTTGAACTATGTATATRTAATAGAAGACACTTAAATAGTAAGAATAACTACACTGTTTATCTTCATCCAAACAGTACTTTTCAGTTCAGCAGTTCTGATCCTTTTCAGAAGTCTGTGGAGACATTTTTGTTAATCACTGTGCACACAWATTTGTTAAATACATCTCATGGCTATTCCTCATATTAATCCTTTTCTTTCCTTTCTCCTGCAGTATAAAAGAAGCCTGTATTATCCTGAACCTAAATATTGGCTCTGCTTTGCTTTTGAAGGATGTGCTACAGACAGCCTCAGAAAATGAAGTAACATTAAAGACAAACCACCCATCTGCAACAGCAGCATTAAATGAACTTGGGGTTTTCAAATTAGCTCAAAAGGATGTTGAGATTCTGCTGAATTTAAGAGCTAGTTGGCCAAATACAGGAAAATAAAGKTTTTTGTGAAAAATGGTCAGTAACTTAGTTCTGTATTACTTATTTCCAATAGAACTAAAGCAAATGGTTTACATTTAATATACTTCTTGATTTCTTTTCCCTGATACATGCTTAGAGATTGGTTTAACTTAGTTTTTGTGCCTTCCTCTGTACACAGTTAAAATAAAATGATTTTAAGATGCTACTGATTTGGCTTCTACTCCCACAGAAGTGGGGTATTTTCTATAGCCTTCTTCTAATTAAGGTTAAAAGCAACCCTAAAAAATACTACTTGCATGTTGTCAAACTATTCCTTTGTAAGGAATACGGAAGGAATGTGTATATGCAAATACACCTGCACACAGCATGGGAAACTATTTCATATGAACTGGTGCARTTATGTTAAAAATACAGGTATTACATCTGTAAATCACAGTTAATGGACATATATAAAATGTGTATATCTAGGACACAGAATGAAATGAAGGTGTATGTCACTTTTCATACTATCTTTTTGGCTGTCCCAAAGTCTATCCTGATTTTTTTTTTAAGTAGGACCACCTTTATTATTGAGCCTATTCAGAAATTGTGTAAGTTCTATGTTGTAAATATGAAAATAGTTTGAAATGAATGAATGAAAATGTTCTGGTTGGAAGTGCTATCTTTCTCCAAATTTAGACATTTCTCATAGGTCGCTGCAGTTGGTCGTCTTTCCTTTTAAAAAAAAACTTAAGAAACAACTTGTCTCTTGGAGTTAACTTTATTCAGTGGATGGACAAGCCAACAAGTAACAGTACTGCCACAAGCTACACTCTGAATCCATCACTCCTGTTGCAGAAGCTCCAAAACATCTTTTTAAATAACATAGTCTTGTAACAGAAGAATGGCAATTTTCAGACAGTTTGTAAACAAAAAAAAATGGTTATCTTTAAGTCTGATTGCTAAATGTAGGAAAAATGAGAAAGAGAGGATACKGCTTAAAAATGAGAGGACAGCAGCTGTCAACAGATGAAGAAACAGAAAAGATTGAGGAAAATGTCTATGTTGTGGGTGGGTGTAAATAGATACATGTATACCTCCGCAGCTGAAACTAATATACAGCCCAGCTCTCCAGCATCTTTTTAGTCCTAGGACAGGAAAAAAAAAAAAAGTTCTGGTTAGATATTAGAATAACTAGGTTCAGTTATCTTTTGGTGACACTAATTTTTATTGAAATTAGTTATCAAAAAATTGTTCCTCGAAACATACCTTGCCTATGAGACACTATTAAAACTCAGCCTGTTTCACTACTTCAGGCAGAGCAGCCAACATAGCTTAAATRTTTCATATTTCCAAATCAGTATTCTGACCACTTAGGCCATCTGATACCTGGGTTAACTGTCTTTGATCTGTGGGGAAGATAATCAGATTGGTCTGCTTTAATAGGATCTTGAAAATGAGACAGTTGAGGAAAATGCCAAGTTTCAGAGTCTTAGAGTATGTTCAGGTTACTGCAAGTCAATCAAGTTGGAGCGGTAACTGACCATTTTCAGTTGTGCAATGCAAAGTAATGTGGGTACGTTAAACCAGTCAGTCCTTTAATTATATGCTTTGTAAATAAACAGTTACGCAACAACAAAATACCCTTTCAATTAAACTCACACTTCTTCTTTGAATGTGTCCAGTGTGATATTTGCATCATCTTCAGAGTGCAGGCCTTCTGTGCACAGTCCCAAGGTTTTAAGAGCTAAAGTTAAAACAGAATTTCCTGTATAAGCCTTTAAAGACTGAAAGTCACCTCGATCTAAAGGAAAAGCTAGTAGTAAACACATAATTAATGTAACTTTTCAACTTGCAGATTGTGTAGTCAAATGTGCTGATACTTTTTTTAAAAAGCAAACATGCATGGTTCTAAAACTATTTTAATAAAATTCTCCTTTGCAAAAAAAAAAAAAAAAAAAAAAAAAAAAAAAACTTGGTATTCAAGTGAGACTAACCTTCTTTGTACTGCACTGGTGTTATGTACCCTTGACCTGCAAYGTCCATCATCTCAAACATGGCAGTCAGGTTCGACTCATCCATAAGACAAGGATACTCCCCCTCACCTTGCTTTCCAGCCTGCACTTTTTCCAGTACCTGGATCAGAAACTCGCGTGGTCTTTCTGCAAGGAAGCAAAAGTAATGTACTGCCCCAGGAGTCGCAGCAGAGGCAGTTCAGCCAGCTTCACCGTCCCTCGCAGTGCTGTTATCGAGCCTGACAGAGGAAGGACGGAATAACAAATAAATAAAGTCTTCCGCCTCGGGAGAGGRCAGCGAAAGCCTTGGGGCTCCTGACAGCAGCTTCTCCGAGGCCAGCGGCCCCGCAGGCTGGAGGTCCCTGCCCCTCCCCCTTATTTGCCCGCACCCGCATGGCCGCCGTGCGGCCCTGGGGACTGGCCGCCCCGCCTCGCCCGTACCGGGCCGGTGGTAGAGCAGCAGCGCGCTGAGGCTGTGGAGCAGCTCGGGGATGCGGTGCCGCTCCAGGTACTCGCGGCCCCGCTGCTCGCCCGCCGCCGCCATCCCGCGTTGCCAGGCGACCGAGCGCGCCCCGCCCCCCCCACCCTCGCGCCCGGCCGTTAACGGTTGCGGCGCGCGCCGCCGCCGCTCCCCCTGCGGGCCACAGGGGCGCCGGGCTCTCGGCGAGGGGGTGGTGCTCACAAAGCGCCTCGGTAGCGAGAGAGGAAGGGAATGAGGCAGCGAAGTGTGCCAGTGTGTGTAAACGGGTGCGAGCTGACCTAGTGACTGACACACCGGGCTTTCTTTTTTCTCTTTTTCTTTTTTTTTTTTTGGGGGGGGGGGTGTCCAATTCTGTCAGAATTGGCGGGGGTATCAGTATAGCGGACAATTCCGTACAGATTAGACCAGGAGAAAGAGCTAACGGTAGTAAAGCAGGTTACTGGGACGTCATTRTCTGCGCAGTACCTGCTTGAATTAGTGCAGACAAGGTAAGCAAATTATTTGTCTGGATTTCATCATACTTGCACTACAACAGAAAATCCTTGCTTTCAGCAAGTTACTAGCTGGTACCACGCTTGCATTAGTTCAAGGGAAGAGCAAGTGACGCAGACTTGATTTTAACATTTATAACCCTTTTTTCAACTTCAGCGGCAGTTTTTTTTTTTGTTTGTTTGTTTTTCCTTCTTCATACGTGGTCGTCCAGTCTACACCTTTTATTCCTTTGCCTGGACTCACTTGCTAAAGGTGGTTTTACTTAACATTTTGCTAACACGCCATGTGCTGTATCTTAACATTTGCTAGGATTAAGATGCCACCTAGCGGAATCTAGTAATGCATACTACCCACAGGAATAATATTAGTGCTACACCGTCATTCCGAAGCTTAATTTTATACTCAACTTACAAAGCAAAGCTACCGCTACAGGAAATTGAAGTCTGTCCTGTCTCCCTACCTCCCTCTCCACCTCCCTCTCTCTCTCCCTCCCTCTCTCCCCCTCTCTCCCTCTCTCTGTTGTGRAACTCGGACTTGGTATGTTTGTCAAGAGAAATCATGCAGCAGAAGACAGATTCTTCAGCGATCTTGTAGTACAGAGATCCTGTAGTATTTGAAAAGAAGAGTGTATTTAGAAAGACGCCTCTTTCAAAAAATCGATGAGTAGCAACAAAGAGTAAGGAAAATGGCTGCTTTTTTAAAAAAATCATTATTTGGGTTTGCAGCATAAACTGTAAACAGAGAACAGACATGAAAGAGCCTTTTCATTACCCAGTGTGAGCAGGAGAAAGATAATCAAAAAGTGTCCCACAAAGAAAAGAATATTCAAGCAAATCTAAGAAAGATACCCTTCTGTCATCGGATGTAAAACAGACAAGTAAATGGACATACAGTAAAGAAAATAATAGAATTCCCTTTAAACTTAATTCTAGTATTGTCCATATTTAACTATTACTTGCCAAAACTGAAATGTCACAATATATTAATCAAATCCACCTATTTTTGATACAGGAACAGTGAGAAGTAGCATTCAAAACTGCAGAGACAGTACAGCTACCTTTTCTCTCACTCTGTTGTTGAGTATTTTTAACAGGTTATGCCATCTCCCAGAAGTCTTAATTTGGGCTAGAGGAACTGTAGCTTCGTAACATTTACCTCCCTTGGCAGCTACGTTGCAGTGCTGGAAATCTCACTCTCCTAAGGAATGCAGTTCATAGTTACTGAATCCAGTCCTGTATTTGACTTTTATATCACTTTCAGTAAACTTTTCAAAAAAATAACAAATGCTTCTTCCTACAGGAAGTGAGATGGGAGAAAGTGTAGTTTGAGATGTAGAAAAGTACAAACAAGAGATTGAACTGGCCAGCAGAGGAGGAAAAAGGACCTGAAGAGTGTTTCTGTGGAGAGGAAATCATTAGGATAGGAAGACTGACTAAGAACAGAGGGAACAAATGAAAGACGAGGGAAAGAAAGGTAAGTCAATGTTCGGGGAGAAAAACAGCATTTAGCAAAGGAAATTTCTAGTGGCCAACAAAGGTAACCATCATTAAATGTGTTCAATGCTAAAATTTTAAGCATAAGCACTAGCACTGGAATTACTAGTTAARGGGTATTTCTATGGGAAATGGTTCAGAAAATCACTAAGAGCAAACCCCAGCTTGATCTTCTACTAGGAATACAATGTTTAATTTAAATTCATTTTTAAGAGAGCATAATTTATTTCATTGAAAATATTTTCCAATAATACATCATCTAGAGAGTTCATTATCGTTGGTTCATATGAGAGTATCAGCTATACATGAGTTCTAAAAGTATAACTTAGGACAATTTGTGAAAAGCTCACACTGATTATTGTAGGGAGGGGATTGAACATCTAGTTCAAAACATTATTTGATAAATCATCAGAAAGTTCTTTGGCTTCTCTATAGAGATGCTAATTAAATATATGAGAACAGATTTGATCCTTGAGTTCTTGATAAAGATTTAAAGTGTCCTGGTTATTTTAAATTGAATCTAGTTGAAAGAGTTGATATCCGTTGTGGCAGAAGCTGATCTTTTTGCAGGATATTGTTAATAGCTTAAACATTTTATCTTATTTACATATGACTAGTCTACCTAGAGTCTCAAAGATTGTAACTTAAAGGAATAGGGACTGCAGGACAGATAAATGAAGCTGTTTGCAGACCAGGCATTTGGCTTGCAAAGGAAAAGAGGCAGATGGCCTCCCCCTCCCCCAGTTGGAACATACAAAAACTATAAAATCTAGGGCTGTGGGAGGAAACAGGAGTGCTAAAGGCTGGAAAAGATGTCCATATGTTCCAGCTCCTATTCATCTTGGTGGCCCTCTGTTGAACTCAGTTGAGTATGCCAATGTCTTGTACTGTGGAGCCCAAAACTTGGCATAGTACTCCAGATGCGGTCACTGAAGTGCCAAAACAGAGGAGACTAATCACTTCCATTTGTGGCCAGGTATGCTTAGCTTTCATCACCACAGGGGCCCACCACTGACTCACATGTGGCTGGTCTGCCAGGACCACCCTAGGTCCTTTTCCTACAGAGCTTTTTTCTTCCTCCTTCCCACCTGCAGGACTTTGCCTTTACCTTTGTTGACCTCATGAGGTTTCTGTCAGCCCGGTTCTTCAGCATGTTGAAATCCCTTTGAAGGTCAGCCCTGCCTCTACTTTATTAATTGTATTATATTAATCTAGCCTGTGTTATTTGTGATGCATTACACAATGAAAACAAGAAAGCACTGCATACCTTCTACCATGCTTACACAGCCAAAGGGCAGACAAGGACCTATTGCTGAACTGTCAGCTTTATCTTTCTTCAGTTTAGGGAAGTATGTTTTAAAAGAGGTCTGTACTTGTTTTGGACAGTAGCTTTCAAGATGTACTCCAGGAGCAAAACATCATAAAAATTTGCATGAAATCAACATTCCTGTATTCAAAAGTCTGAATCTGTTGTATGAATTTCCTCCAAATATTTCTGGAATCATTATTTGGCATTTCTTCTAGTTGTGGATCCTGACAGATTTGGATGAAAAAGAAAACAGTTACTGGTTACTGACAGCAACAATTTTCTTTTAAAAGAAATAGTTCTCTGGTAAGAACAGATGCATAGAAACATATAAACTGTTTTTATGAAAACGTAACTGCATAATGCAGTGAACAAAAAAGTTGCAATTTGATCTGCTTATCTAAGAAACTGAGGGTTTGTAGGGTATGTTAAATAATACAAGTAAAAGTACTGCTACAAGCAAAATATTTACTGTGTAACAAAACAAAATGTTAGGGGGAATGAAAAGTAATTCCAAGTAAGAGAACAGTTTGTAAACCATTAAAACAAATCTGTAAGTGCTAACAAATGACTCACCCAGTCATACTTAAAAATACTTTACTTCAGTGGTCCTTGACCCTTGCTGGCAGCAGGCAATGACGGCAAGCAACTAAAAACCTGTGGGGCTATCTCTTCTTGCTTGTAGTTTTGATTTGTATTGTCTGCAAGTAGTATCAAAGCATCTTATAAACAAAACATAACTTTTCAGCCATATTTGGGGACAACTTTTTGTCAGATGAAATATCACGATCTCCTGAATTTTCAAAATCTACTAAAATTTCAGTATCTAGTTCATGATGTTCATTTTCTCTACAGGGTACTGGAAAAGATAACTTCAAGATTAAAAAAAAATCCAGAGTTTTCAAAATAGAAGCAGCTCAGACCAAGACACAAGTTGGGCAGTAAGAGGAAGTTCAGGATTAGCTTTTGCTGCATGCATCAGAACATACAAGACATTACATAAAAAGCTGCTCCTCTGGAAGACAAAATTTTCCTCCTTCAGGTACTGTTCTCTCTAATGCAGGACAACTATCTGTCTTTGCTGCTGGTACTGAGTGTTTGCATACAAAACCCCACTTTGCAGTTCAATTTCTTGCCTTTAAAAAGACTGCACAGTAACTGCGAGATTCTTCCCTACAGTACCTCCAAGACTGACCTTCCAGATACCTCATAAAGGAGCATAAAACATTTTCCCCAGATAGAGGAAGTTTGCAGTGAGAGGAAAAACTGCAATCCTCTCTGCAGAGCTGACAAGCCAATGAACAATTTAAGTCTCAATTCATCCATAATTGCAATACGTTTTACACAGATACTGGAATCTTAATGCCTAGAGAAAAATTGCATGTTTAACAACTATAAAAATTGTTATAAATTTGCAGTGCCAATTAAAGTGAGAATTCCTACGTCTAGAAGCTTCAGCAAAGTTATTTCTCACATTGATAAAGAATGTAAGAATGTATACAGCTAAGCAAAGGAATTTAAAAATGGTTTATCAGTACAAAAACTCAGTAGCCAGTCACGACACGTATCCTGACATGTAAGTGTAGAAATACTTTAGATATGAACACCACAAAAATCCCAGAGCAGTTCAGCCCTATACAGAAAGTTGGGCAGGTCATCTGAACTACTTCAGTCAAATTCCCAATACTGGTTATACATACAGTGTATACATATATACATACATACATGGTTATACATACAGTGTATGTATACATACAGTGTATTTCAGCCTCTGGAAAGAAAAAGTCAGCTTTCTAATACATGCCATTTTGTTTTGTAAAGATAAATAATGACAAAAACATCTGTTTCTTACAAACATATAAATTATTTTATTTACAAAGCCATGTTACAAAAAAAATAATAATAATAAAGCAAAAAACAAAAATACAATCGCTCACTAGAGAATATCTCCAGGCCCGGTGTTGAACCATGGCAGTATCAATCAGATACGTTTGTTCTGTTTTTCCTTTTTTTTAAACTGTAAGCCATAGAATTTACTATTTACACCTACTTTAGACATTTATTCTGCTTACAATTATCACAAGCATGGAATGAATTCTATTTGATACTGCTAATACATAAAGGTGCAGGACGAAGAATGAAAATACTTAGTGTTACAAAATATGGATTGTAGAAAAGAAATTGGCTGTACAAGTATGGCATTTTTTTAGAATGATTGGACATGCTTTCTTCAAAAGTCTTCTGGAAAAGGTTCTAAAATCTGTAGTAGGAAAGCACAATATAGCAGGTGCAAATTCATTTCTGTGCAACAACAGTTATTTAATATACCCCATGACTGACCAGCTATGCAAAACCCACAGAGTTTTGTTAAAGTGCCATGGGTCAACAGCATAACAAAATATAAGGTGTAAATAGAAAAATTTCTTTTTTTCTCCTTTTTTTTTTAAAACAATAGTTCACTGAGAATCAGCAATAATAGAATATGCTGTATAAACTATTCTCTACAAAGGTTGATCAGCACTATTTACAATTGTTACATCAATACAAAAGAAGGCATACAAGTTATCCAAGTCGCTTTTTTATGGCTGACGGGCCTATGCATTGCGTATGTGTAACAACCAAAGCTTCTGAGCCTCTATTGCTGGAAACGAATCACAAGATTTTCAGGCAAATGGGGAAGAAAAATAACTACCAACTGAATGCTACACTAATAATGCATTATAGGCTGGTCCAGTTTATATCCATTTTTTTTCAAATACTTATTTCCATTTCACTTTTCAAGCTGAAAATTTTAATATATAAAATTAAATAACAATTCTTTGATGGTGAAAGAATACTGTGGGGTTTTACTTGGTGCTTAGCTTTCCTGAAATGCTGTAGGTGTAAGCCATTTGAAAAAAAAATTAAGCAGCATTCAAAGGACAGGCTTCATATTCCAGCTTTCCAATTAAAAGATGCATGGAAAGAGCTAAAACTTCCTAAAACTACAAAATTGCTCCTTCAGTCATCGACTAGCATTTTTCTCAGAAGCAACCACTGAATCTCACAACCACTGTTTTTCTTCTACAACTAGAAATAGCAGTTCATTGATTACAGAGGATGACTTTGTTACTGAGATTTTTAAACTCCTGCAGTTTCATAACTCAAAATAAATTAAAAAAAATCAACATAGTACTGCTCCTAAAACAAGACAAAAATTGTGCAAAAATAACAAAGATATGTACACATTTTTCAGTCTGAAGAAATGTACAATAAAAACATAATTCAAAGAACATTTTAAAAATATAAACATTGCTTAAACTTTCCTAAGTTTCATACTGTTTCTGAAACTATTCCGGTCAGTTAGCTCTGAAGTATAGCAAAACATAAATTATTACAAAATTAACACTATAAAATTTATTTTAGGAATATTTCTAAACTTTTTTCAAAGGGTCTAGCCTTGTTTATAATTGCTTAAACATTTTTAAGTCTTAAAATTTGCCTTAAGCCTTCTTTTTTTAAAAAAGAAAGTAGTAATAATCTCCCTATTTGCAGTCTCTCGCCTTTTCCCAAAGATGTAAATAAACCAGCATATAAGTGCACTTTTAACACTGTAGAAATAAAAATTAACTCCTCTGTACTATTGTTCCAGTACCTAGTATTGGTTTCCTGATTATAAAATCTATATTTTATTAAAAAATTATTCAGTAATCCTATAAGAAACACTGTCAGTGCAATTCTATTAATGCAAGCCAATCTGCTCAACTCCTGTCCTTGCAAACTTACTTATCAAGTACTATGATCTTAAGGGTCTAGAACTCCATCAAGATATGGGGATTTTACATGTTGAGCCTCTGGTAACATTAATTGCCATTTGGTGCAAAAATCCTCTATGCATTGATTTAAGTATAGATTCCTTAAGAGCCTGATCCTGGAAGAGGCTGAACACTCAGAATTCCCACTGGAATTAATAAATGCTGTGGGTACAGAGCACCAGTCAGGATTAGTCCCTAAAGTTGCAGTGCCCCCAGCTGTTTGCAAATTGCTAAGAAATGCACCCAATTTTTATCCATAGGACAAGCTTAAATACAGAATTACTGTAGTTTTTGTTTAATTAAAAAATTGCAGATAATTTAAAATAAATTTAAATCATGATCTGATTTTGTTTTTTGAATGTCCAATGTGTTGTGACAAGGAATCAAAGGGAGCATTGCAACGCTAACAGCTTGAAAAGGCATGAAACATAACTAAGCAGAATGCACAGATCAGTGGCAAATACAAGTGAAAAACTAAACAAATCACTATTACAGTTTTCTATAAATTTAATTCTTTTTAAAACCACAAATTCATAAAAGGTTAAATTCATCTGTAGGATACAGAAAAGAAAAACCCTGTGGAGTAGGGCTGCTGAGAGCTAGAGATTATAGGCTGGTTCCTTTTTCTTGTTATGGAAGAGTCCTTATTCTACCAGTCCGGTTTGATGTCTTCTAAAAGAGAAACCAGAGCTAGATTCAAAATCACAAAATGTCTTTCAGTACATAATACTTTAATAACATCTGCATCTGATAACGCAGGACTAAACCCAGGAATTTATTTCCAAGCTCCCCAGTCAAATTCCATCCCTATTAAAAAAAAAAAAGAAAAAGAAAAAACCCCAGTCCAATTACATTAGACCTTTATGAAAAGGAGCTGCTTTGAATAAACTAGGTATTTCCTTTTGGAATTGATTTGAGTACACTTTAGTGAATTTTGTGTTAGTTAGCTTAGCATATCGGGACAAATAAAGAACAATGAGACAACTCTGAAGAATCTTTTCCTTTACAGCTGCATGTATTCAGCACCTCAGGCACAAGGAAACACCATATGGCATACATGTTGTCACCTTCCTTTAATAAAATGATCTAGTTACTCAATATTTAAAAATCACAGCATACTGAAGTCTTGAAGTATTAACAATTCAGGCACCTAAAAACACTATGAAGACAAAAACATTTGATTAGTTACAAACCTACAGCAAGGATAAAATCTGGACGAAACAAACTTTTAATATATAGTATCAACGGGCACTGTCATTTGGACTGTAAAACAATCTTGTATTTGTACAACTATAAAAAATCATGCCATTAATGTTTATTAAAAAACAAGTAGGGTTTGTAGTATTTTATTAAACCACCAATAGTTGGRAAAAAAAAGACAAGCTTTTATGTGTACAAACCCTTCTTCAGGTCTCAAACAGATGCAGCAATGTTCAAGTTAAACATGAACTGAGAACAAATTGTCTGAGTTTAACCTAACGGAGTTTAATGCAATGGGAGACAGCAAACAGGCTCCACAGCAGTATCACCACAGTCCGCGAGTCCTACACAGCACTATCTGAGAATACAGTGCATTTCATCACATAGAGCTAAGGACCAGAAGCAGCTGTTTGAGTGAATCAAAACAACCACCAGGCACCTTTAGCTCACAAATCAGTAATGGAAAACAGGCAGTTGTCAGTGGCAGGTCATTTTCAGGCACTACCACATAACCTCTCGCCTCTGAGGGACTTCTTCAGAAAGCAGCTGGGAAACTCACTTTCTTTGTATGACTGCATATAAGAAATCATAGGTTCAAAAGGGAGACTGGTTTTATGGCCCATTACTGTTTTCAAAATGCCTCATTCTCACTTAGTCCCTTAATGTCCTGTGGATGTTAAGGACATCTCTCGCTTTCCTTGAGAAATAAGAACCTTCTCCCCTGCTAACTTCCCCTTCCCCCTCAGCTTCCTAGACAGCAACTACTTTCTCTGACAAACTGCTTGACTAATTAACATAGTGAATGCAAGTCCAGCATAACTGTTCTAAACTAATACTTAGCTTGAAAGTTGCAATTCAATTTCAGCTGACTTGTTTAAAGTCTGTTGTTCAGACTTGTATTCATAACACTTGGCTGCTTTTTTCCAACCGTAATATCTCGTGTAATAATAGAGATCATCTCTGCCAACAGACCTTGCCTCAACTAGACTCCTTGATTATCATAACACTGCTGTTAAAAGCAAAAGAGCTAAGGGTGCCCTAATAATACCTTAGGTGTTTATTTCCCACTTATTATCACCTAATTAATAACTTCATAAAGAAACATTACAGTTTAAGACTAAAATTTTATTCAGAGACTATACAATTGCCAAATGGGAGATAAAAAAATGCATCTAATTTTACTTTTATTCTGAGCTCCAGTTTCAACTATCAAACTGACAGAAACAAATTTTGAACATTAAAGATTCTCTGGGGCTAAAAACAAGCAAACATTTCTATCTTTCATAAAGTTACAGAAACAGGCAGCTGAAAAGTTCAGCAATAGCCTCTGTTTACATAAGGCTGTCACAGAATTAATGCTTTGCACTCTTAGGTTTTCCCATGGGATCTAGGCAACAGTTACCCAACAAATTCTGTTCCTAGGGTAGTGTGTATTTTATACAAATACAGTAGGAGGAGGTTAAAGCAAAAAAGATTATACTTCAAAACAGATTTATCATCTCTGTTACCAGCAGTTGGTAACAGTGTCTTACACTGAAAAATGCCAATCCATAGAAACATTTTGGTGTGAGTGGATTTTCCATATTATTTTCCTTTAAATGCAGTTACTCTTCCATATCTATATTCCTTTGCATCCAGTAGCAAAAAAAAAAAAAAAAATTTACTATTTGGCAGTTCATCACAAGATAAGAGTGACTCAGAATATTTTTAATGGGGACGATGTTGTGAATTATCATAATAGTGATTACTATTACTGCTCTTTTATCTTTGTCGACATAGGGGAAATTAAACAGCACAGCCATTTGGAGTAACTGCTCCTGCGTAATTAGAATACATACAGGAAGTCTGGAATATAAATTTTTGCTTACTTATGACTACACCTTCATGAGGTGGGAAACCTTATTCATATGTATCAAGAATCCTGATAGTGAATTCTTGATAAGCTACCGAACTTGGGAAGTCAAACAGTAAAGGCCAAATAAAAAAAAAAATCCGTGAGTTCTCAAAACAGAAAGTAACAAAATTACTCATCTACTAATCTTTGTGATAAACAGGTACGATGGATAAGTAACAAAATTACTCATCTACTAATCTTTGTGATAAACAGGTATGATGGGAGTGATAAGGATTTCTTACAGTGCAAGAAGAATTCTGATTGGGCTGTGATACTTAGTTTAGTTTTGCTGAATAGTCAAATCCCATCTTCTTTATGTCTTGTTTCCCTTTTTGCCTATTTATATATGCTGCCCCTTCTGTGCCAGTTTTGGGACTTTTCTGTGCCATCTTGCTTGACAGGAGAAGTTAGGAAAAAAAAAAACATTAGCTTGGCTGGATCCTGAGGGGATACAGTTTCTGCTGCTGCTACCATCAGCTGATTTTTTAATGACCAAAGGAAGAGCCAGTGGGTAGCACATACTATAACCTGAGCCATATTACAGGTGGTGAAAAACAAGCAGAAAACTCATTCATAAATCTCAGAGGATAAAGCAGCTGCAAAAAAATATTAAGTGAGAGGGAAAAAATCTAGTATTAGCTCACTGAAAAAACTTCAATTTATAAAGAAATGTATTTATAAAGAGATTGTATTTTAAGGCTTTACAGTATAAAATATTTCAGAACCACCTGAAAGACTATTTAAGAACATCTGTTTTTTAAAGCAACTTACTTGTCTGTTGTGTACCGGGTTTGATGTACTCGAAGGACTGGATTGTGACAAAGCTACACTGCTATTTTTTCCAATCTGAAAGACATTAATTGAGCAGCATTGAGAGGAATATTTGTCACTTGAATGCAGATGCTAGTAAYGGCCTTCTCTTTCCTGTGTAAAGTGGCACTAATCGCTTTGCATTTGGAACATAGGTATTTTCRCTATTACATATTTTAAAACATACTTCTTCATACAGTATCATAATTATCTCTTGGAGCCTGTATTCTTTAAAAAACTCTTTAGGCAGATAAACATGATTACAGATCAAAAAACAACCTAAGAAATGCTAACGAAAAAATGTAGGTTGTAAAGCCCACTTCAGGTGTCTGGTTTAGTTACGTTGTGACCAGTCTGACATGAGATATAAACTGATTAGGGATGGTTGCTTTAGTGTGTGCATCTTTTAAGAGCCTTCATAGTTAAACTGTGCTCTGCAGAACATGTGTAGAGAGGGGTGGCTGTCAGTGCTGCCACCTCTCATTTGCCTTATCAAACCTACAGAGTCAATTTGTGCAGCCAGGCAGCAACCAACAGAGCGGAGTGTGCACAGGCACAGAACTCCTTCCCAAGAGGCCTCCCCCTCAGCTTGGGACTCAGAGGGTTAAAGCCAGTGGCCAAGCACCAATATCATGCCTTAAAATTACTCCTTTTTCTTCCACGATGTGAGTCTTAATATTTGCCTTATTGAGTAATATTAAACCAGAAGGGCCAAACTTCAGAGGTTTAAATTTGCAATTATATCAATTTACTGGATCAGAATTTCTTTGGGAATTAGTGCAAATTAACTGTGTGTATACACACATTTAAAAGGTATTTAGTTAAAATACTGTAGTAGAACTGCCTCACCTGCATATTACAGTTCTTGAGAGATTATAACACTCTGCAAAAGCAGTTCCTCTTAATTTTTTTCTGTGGAGACCCATAAATATACTGCAGATATTTCTATTGCTACACAAAGAGAGGAGACAGCTGTTGAGTCAAAGGAACAGTTTCCCAGGGACTAAAAGGCTCATACACAATTAACTATGGACATCTGCCAAATCTGGCAGATAGCTAGATTTTGAATAGTTATTTACATGATCAATAGATTTCAATTAATTTCAATTTTAATCATTTGATGGAGAGGCAGTAAGAACCTGTTTTTTAAACATGGTGAGAAATATATTTGTGAGTTTCTTACTGAACGTATGGGACTTAGGCATTGGTTTGGAGGTTTTTACCGACGTCACATTTTTCTCCTTCCTTTTGCAACACCATTTGCTATTTCGTCATTTAATTTGTATTGTAGACGGTAGCTTTTGTATCCRTATCCATGCTACTACCCTTTTTCACAGTGACTGTTCAGAACAGTTTTCTCTATTCACATTCCGTCCAAAAGAAATATATTAAGTTTTCATTTACAGTCAATTTTGATGTGTAATAGGCAGTTCCTGTGGTGCACAAAGATTAAAAGGGTACGGCTCTATCTACCCTGTTCCCCCTTCAGCTTTTTGTTTGTGTGCCACAGCTGCTCTTTTCTAAGTAGTAATGTGCAACATCAAGCTTTTTTTCAATGTGCAAATCTTGAAAAAAGACGCACAACTTTGTAAAATCGTTCATAATCATTCGAAGCATCATGACAAACCTGCAACAGGCACCTGAATAATATTATCAGATAAAAAACACAAAGTCTGTCATTTTTCAACAAAACTGAGGATTTACCATTTTTCTTCTTTACATCTATCATTATGGTACTCAAAGCCCTTTAAAGCCTGGATATGAAAACTCTTTACAGCAGAGTACAAGTACATCCCCATTTTAAACATGAAAGAATAGTCATTAAGAAATTGATTTGCTGAGATACTAGAATTATGAAAGGAAGTAAAATATAGCTCTTTAGGCATTCATTCATTCAGTGCTCCTATGGCTAACAAACCGATTCTCTACATAACACAAACAAAGCAAGGAGTAACACAGCTTGCAGCAATACATGTTGCTTTGAGCTGCTTTATTAATATACTGTAATTCAGAGCTGGAGGGCTTGCATTCAAGAGCAGAAAGGTAATTCAGACTGAGACTGAACAATTATGACACTCAATAAAATTAAGAATGAATTCCCAGTTGCGTTGAGTCTTTAATGATGGGAAGACCATTTCAAAAAGATTAGGATGATGCCAGGAGTCAAATTCTTTTCTTAGAAAGTAAAATGTACTTCAAAACCAAATGATTCAGACTTTCAGTTACTATCTACGTGGGCCAGACTTGAGTTAGATTAGAAAAGTTCCAGAGCCTATCACCCATCACTTGAGCTTTGGAAACAGGAGCAAGATTTTAAGTGACATTGATTTTTTGTGTGTGTGGAATTTTTACTGTGTTTGCATTTCTAGAACACAGAAAATCAAAATAACAGAGCTTAAAAGTGATTTAAAATATTCTGTTCTCCGGAGTTTCAATACTTACATGTACAGTATGCAGTATTATTTGACCCATATGTTTAAGTGGGTACAAACATCATGTGTTGACAGCACAAATGAAAAAAGCAGTAGGAAATAACCTGGTTTGTATAGCACACCATTCAGCATCCTTGTCACAAAGATAACTAGCTACCAATTAGAAATCTGAAATACAATCAACTCCACTTTACCTCCTATTTTTATTAGTATAGCTCCAAAGGCTACACTAATAAGTCTCACTATATTTTTAGACATACGCACACACACACATATATAATTACTGTGTTTAAATATCCTCATAACAGTCATTATAYAGACCTAGTCTTTCACTTAAGGGAAGGTTATTAGCTTAAATTACAATTTCACAAATACTACAAAAGGACATCTGATTGATTCTTTATGGTTTATTTACTTCGGTTTTTGTGCAACATGCTGAAATACACCACAAACTGGAACAGGAATGTCCCAGAGTAACATGCCAAGTCACTGGGAGAGTTAGAATTTGACTCAGGACCTCCTGAATAAATCTGTAAGACTTCTACAGACTGCACGATCTACAGATACCGTCTRTGTACTGTGAAAAGAGGATTCAGTCCATTTCTTACAACCAATAGATGTACCAAAGCAACAATCTGCAGTTACTTTTTCTTCTCATTTGAGATACTGTATCTCAGGATAATTTAATCTTTTTGGGTACACTTACATTTCAAGCATCAGATGTGTGACAGAATGATGAATTTACACCATGCTCCACTCCACTGACTTAAAGATTAGTTCTGATTGCAAAACACGGATATAAAAGGCTTAGAATAGAAAGCCATTACCCATTTTTTAAAAGCCAAACAAATCATCTCAGCTGTATCTCTTCTGGGAGTAGGACAGAGAAAATACACTTCTTAAGCCACTCTGAGGCCATCACTCTGTCTCCTACAGACTGTTCAAACTTGTTTCCTTCCACTCCTGTCTGCTACTATTGTCTACCAATTGTTGTGCCCAAGATACTACCTTATTTCCAAATCTCATTTTATGACCCATGTCTTCAGAAAGTGAGAGTTTCATGATGGTTCAGAAGCAAAAAA